>NW_017306516.1:1007767-1046851 GCF_000935625.1 Nanorana parkeri | reverse complement strand
ATATATATATATACACACATACATATACACACACACACACACTATATTACCAAAAGTATTGGGACGCCAGCCTTTACATGGCATCCCAGTCTTAGTCTGTAGGGTTCAAAATTGAGTTGGCCCACACTTTGCCGCTATAACAGCTTCAACTCTTCTGGGAAGGCTGTCCACAAGGTTTAGGAGTGTGTCTATAGGAATGTTTGACCATTCTTACAGAAGCACATTTGTGAGGTTAGGTACTGATGTTGGATGAGAAGGCCGGGCTCACAGTCTCCGCTCTAATTCATCCCAAAGGTGTTCTATTGGGTTGAGGTCAGGACTCTGTGCAGGCCAGTCAAGTTCCTCTACCCCAAACTCGCACATCCATGTCTTTATGGACCTTGCTTTGTGCACAGGTGCGCACTCATGTTGGAACAGGAAGGGGCCATCCCCAAACTGTTCCCACAAAGTTGGGCGCATGAAACTGTCAGAAAGGTCTTGGTATGCCGATGCCTTAAGAGTTCCCTTCACTGGAACTAAGGGGCCAAGCCCAACTCCTGAAAAACAACCCCACAACATAATCCCCCCTCCACCAAACTTTACACTTGGCACAATGCAGTCAGGCACGTACCGTTCTCCTGGCAACCGCCAAACCCAGGCACATCCAGAGAAGTGTGATTCGTCACTCCAGAAAACAGGTCTCCACTTTTCTAGAGTCCAGTGGCGGCGTGCTTTTCACCACTGCATCCGACGCTTTGCATTGCACTTGCTGATGTAAGGATTGGATGCAGCTGCTCGATCACAAAGTTTGGAGGTCTGTAGCTATTGACTCTGCAGACAGTTGGCGACTTCTGCGCACTGTGTACTTCAGCATGCGCTGACCCCGCTCTGTCATTTTACGTGGCCTACCATTTCGTGGCTGAGCTGCTGTTGTTCCCAGTTGCTTATCTGGGGGGCCGTGACCCATCACGGTCCCCCATAGGAGCTCACCATAGAGCAGACGAAGAACATCGTTCTTCGTCTGCTCTGTGTGATTACTGAGACAGTGCCACCTGTCTCAGCGGTCACTAACTGCAGTTTCTGTGTCAGAATTTCTGTCACAGAAGCCCTGCGTCCGGAGCGTCTTATAGACCGCAAAATACGGTATATATATATTTTTTTTTTTAATAATAAACTGGCGCACAGATGTTCCAATAAAATAGTCATGATAGCACCGAGGGTTAAATAATGGCATATGCATGCACAGCTCCGGTCCAGCTTGCATAATTTTTAACAGACAGGTGAGGTTTAGAACTGCATAAACAAAAAAGCAAAACACAAAGGGCGCACAGTCTAGTGCATTAAACGCAATTATATTTACCAGTTAAAAATTATAAAAACAAGGTAATTGAACTCTCAAACATTTTAGTGTATCAGTGCTTGTCACAGCCAGGAGGAACAGATATTACATGCAAGTCTGCCAGCAGTCAGGCTGAAGGCAGGATGGATACTCTTGACACAAAACGTCAGGGAGCAGAGAACAGGAAGTGGCATCCTCGCAACTGCACAACAGTTCTGGGTATGTGGCTGCAAGACAATGTATTTTCGGTGAGCTACCTCTTCTTAAATCCTATCTTGAGTGAGTGCAATTACTTTGTTTTATTAAAAGATAATCACGCTTAATGCACTAGGCCAGGGGTAGGCAACCTTGGCTCTGCAGCTATGCTGAAACTACAAATCCCATGATGGGATTTGTAGTTTCAGCACAGCTGGAGAGCCAAGGTTGCCTACCCCTGCACTAGGATGTCCGCCCTTTTAGTTTTGCTTTTTTAGTGGCTACTGCAGTAGATAAAAAAATCAGAGAAGGCTGCTTTAATTGATCTTTATAATGCACCATTTTGTGAACAAATACTATTAAATATTATTATTTTGGCACCGCCAGAAGCACTTTGGACATGCTGTAATTTTTAAAGTCAACCTGTACAACAGGTACCAATACTCATCATAGTAACTAGGGATATAAGGGATGTATTTTGCAACTCTTTAAACATACAAAAGTAGTTACATAATAGGCTTAGTTACTGTTGTGATTATGGTTCCCTGATATCTAGACAGAATTAGGAGGCAAGATGTATACGTTTTTGCTCCTTTCTCTGGCTAATAAAGTCAGCAGATACCTAAAAATTTTGGAGAAAAACAAACAAAAAGATTTTTTCTTTCATTTTTACCTATGAAGTATGATCCCTTTTTACACTCATTGGAAAATTTACACCCAATAGAAATTGTTGACATTTTAAACATATTTGAACAGGCAAACATTAGCTCTTTATTGCAACAGTGCCCACAGATAAAAATTATATATTTGCATAAGAATACAAGAATAAGTTGTCTTTTCAATTATTTATTCAATCAAAATATCACTAGATGCAATGATGTACTGTGGAAAAAGTAAGCACATCCTTGAAATCAAAAGCAGATGCTGAAATGGCTTTTTGTCCCCATCACCTCCATGCAAAATTCTTGCAGTTGCAAGAACTTTGCAGATGTCCTTCCATGAAACTGCCTGTTTCAAAACTCCCTTACAGAATTTCAAAGGAAATCAAAACAGGGCTTTGACTAGGACAGTGAATAACGCGATTTCTTCTTTTTTAGCCATTCCATGGTGGATTTGCTATTGTGTCCCTCCTCACGGGAGGGACATATACCGACCTCCTCCCGTGACCCAAAGCTCAGTATACAGCAAGCTACAGCTCGCGGTATACTGAGACCGCCGAAGCCAGGATTTATCCCGACAATGCTGTAGAGATCCACCCAGCTGCGTGAATGACAACTGGCTCTGTCTATCTAGAGGCAGAACCAGCTGTACCCGCCCCCCTCCCCCGCCCGTTCCTCCAGTCAGCTCTGGAGGATCGGAGCGGGGAGGGAGTGAATCCCTGCGGGGAGCGTTGACTGACAGCCACCGCTCTCTGCAGGGAGATGATCGAGAAGTGAGCAAGCACTCACTCACGTCCCGATCTATTGAGCCAATGTGTGACAGTTTCATTGTCACACGTCGGCTCGAACTATGAGGATGAGTGATTTTCACTCACCTCATAGTTCTCCTTTAAACAAGACGTGCTCTACCTGCATACACCGTTAGGAAGTTCTAATCATTGGCACCTAATGTGGAACACCTTATTCGAATTTGCAACTGTGTTAAATGTAGGGGGGATTACATATCTGCATTTTCATTAATTTAGACAATGTAAATAAATACACCATGTCAATTATTTTTGACATTTGTTCAAGTACGCAGTGTTAATTTCGTTGGCTAGTAATTTTTGTCATAGTTTTCGTCAACAACACTATTTCAGTGACTGAAACTATATTGAAAATATGTTGACATTTTAGTCGACTAACTACAACTAGACTAAAATGTTAGGGAGAGATGATTTAGGAAGAGATCCAATCAGAACTAATATCTTTTGGACTTCCAGTTCCATCCTGAATGGACTGCTAATAGCTAATGTGTGCAATAGCATTACGGCCAATATAGCTTTTCATTTTAATATTTTAGAGTTGCACTTCTGCTTGAAAGAATGAAGAATGTCCTATGCAATTTGTTATAATCAATGCATATCTAATTACTGGTCCTTTGTTGAAAATATTCAATACTATTGTTTCATTATAAGGCTTGGTTTAATCTAATCTTAAGATAAAGACGTGTTATATATTACAACTGTTAAATCTATGTCTGTATTGCATGTTCAAACCTTAATACCATAAGTAATAACAGGTCAACAGATGTTTACTCCAGGAGTACATAATGAGATTGGAAATTCTAGAGAAATTCTTAAATTACTCTTCAACTAAACCCACTAGATTTTAGTAGACTAAATGTGCTGTAGTTTTAGTCGACTAAAATCTTATGATATTTAGTTGACTAAAACTAAAACAATTAAGATGACTAAAATATTACTAAAACTAAATGGCATTTTAGTCAAAACACTGTCAAAATGAACACTGCAAGTACATCACCTTTATCAGTAGGTACTGTTTGAATCAAGATCCAATTCTTGTCTGTTCAAATATGAAAAAGTCAACATATTTTCATATAATACGTTTTAAACAGGTTAGTGTACCAACACCCAATGCAATAAACATATCATAAGAAATCAAAATATACAGCCTAAATCCTAAATGATTACTGCTGCACGACTTCAAAAAAACAGAATTAATTTAAAAAAATATTTTTCTGGCAGAGGGGATTCAGTAGAATCAGAATGTCTCTTTTGCCATAAAAGCTCCATCTCTGCTGCTAGCAATGTTTTCCAACTGTTGTTTCCCCTACTGTACACATATGCAGCTCAGTGTACAATATATGGAAGATGTATATAAAATACATACATTTACAGTATATTCAAATAAACTTGTTGCAATAAGAAAGGAAATATACATTTGGGGGCTTTATAGAACATATGAGGATGTGCCCAACAATATAGAATCTAGTATCATCATCGAGCTGTAATGAATTCCCTTTTTGCAGTGTATAGATGATAGCTTTGTATTATTTATCATATATAATGCTGGGACTACCTTAACAATAAAATCAACAGGCCTTATAAATAAACATACTGAAAAAAAATCTGTTTTGTCCATAGGAACTGATTGGGTATTTTCTCCTATTCTCTAGTTTCTTCTATAAAAAAAAAAAAAAAGGCAGACAAAGCAACACCTCCATTTTTCTCTGTGCTCCTGTGTTAAGGAACTATACCGTCAAATACTTGGAATTAGTAA
Source organism: Nanorana parkeri (assembly GCF_000935625.1). Lineage (NCBI taxonomy): Eukaryota > Metazoa > Chordata > Amphibia > Anura > Dicroglossidae > Nanorana > Nanorana parkeri. The sequence continues at coordinate 1,042,117 of NW_017306516.1, read as the reverse complement.
TTTCCTTCCTCTCAGTTAAATTATATGACTTTTATTATTTACCTTAGACTTTAAACAGGGAAGGCCTGATTTAGGAAGTGATAACATTAGCTCCCTCAATGGGCCACAAGGGAGGTATCTTACACTCAGTGTCGAATAAATAAATAAAAATTAAACTATGCTCACAGTCATAGCTCCCCTTGGGGGTTCTGCTTCTTGTCTAGCCAAAATCCTCATTGATTTGTTCAGTGTGTGTTACAAAGTACTTCATTTTGGCATGTCTATCATTAACCCCAGAAATGCCTAGTATACAGCTTGCAGCAGTGGCAATAAGGGATTGCTGATCCAGAGACAGAAGACAATAGGAGCATTATTCTGTAAGAGAAAAAACACTCTTTCATTCTTTTGGAAACATTGGGAATAACTGACTTAGTACACAAAGGTTTTACAATTGAATGGCATGGATTAAAGTGACATCCTGGAATGTTTTCATTACAAAATAGGTGCTATCTGCTAAACTGATGCAAGTACTATTTTTGGTTCACAAAGTATGGTGTAAATAGCTTGCCCCAGTGAGCTGTAAATTAGTGTGCATTACCCTCTCTTAGAGGCGGATATATGGCAAATGATGAGAAAATAACGACATTGACTAATAAAAGTAATGATTGAGGTTAGTAACTGTATTTATGTGCACCCTTCAATGAGAAAATTAAATGTGGAATTTGACTAGCTCATATAACGGACTATTCAAATGATGACTGTCTAAAAGACATGCAAATAAAATGGCAACAATCATATGCCAAGGGCAACTGCAGACAAACAGCTAAGGCTAGGTTCACAACTAGGCGATTTATCGCACAAAACAGAGATTTGCATTCAAGTCTATGGAACTGTTCACACCTTTGGCATTTGCCGCACGGTAGAAATCGCCTGTCGCGAAAAAGGTGCAGGAGTTATTTTCAGGCAGTTGTCGCGCAGTTTGGGTCCCATAGACATCTCTATGCATTGAAAACCGTGCGGTTGTCAAGCAAGATTGCGCAATAAAAACGTGCGACAACCGTGCAAAAACATCTCACCAGCTCGCCTAGGTGTGAACCTAGCCTAAATAGAAAGCAGAAACGCATAGGAACTGTGTCAATTGCCTCAAAATTTGCAGGGTAATGACCAAACATATATTGGTACTGTTGTAATTTTTCCCCCCATTCATATTGAAGCATGAGCATTTTTAGCCAATTTCGAAGATTTTGTTTGGGGTGTTTGCAGGCTTAAGGATTTTTGCTTTAGGCAATTGAAAGCTAGTTACTAGGAGGAGGAGACAGTTGGGCACAAAATTTTGCAAAAAGACACACATTACAAACATTTTCAGGCACTGTTATTTAAGCCTATGGGACCAAAAGCCAAATAAAGCGAATGTATTGTTTCAAGCTCCATGCTATAAGTGAGAGGCGACATGGCTCCATGTAAACGAGCAGAATTTTAAAAAAATTGGGATTCTTCATGTATAGATTTGCTGCGCTTCAGGAAACATGCAACAAAAGCTCAGGTGTGAATAGGGGCTTAAAAGATCACAAAAGTTAAAGGAGAACTATGAGATGAGTGATTTCCACTCAACTCATAGTTCTAGCCGACCTGTGACAATGAGACTGTCACAGGTCGGCTCAGTAGATCGGGAGGTGAGCGAACACATACCAGGTTCGCTCACCTCTCGATCCTGTCACGGCTCTCTGCCGTGACAGGGGGAGGGGCTGGATTCCCCTCTCCCCCCTCCGATCTGCCAGCGCTGACTGGCGTAACGGACGGGGGAGGGGGCGGGTACAGCTGGCTCTGCCTCTAGATAGGCAGAGCCAGCTGTCACTCACGCAGCTGGGCGGATCCCGTCATCTACGTCAGGATCCGCTCCGGCTGTGGCGGCTCAGTATACCGCGAGCTATACGGAGCTTAGGGTAACGGGAGGACGCTAGTTTGTGTCCTCCCGTTACCCTAAGGAGAACTATGGGGAAAAACACTGACCCCATAGTTCTCCTTTAAACACAAACTTTGGAGATACATATTTGTGCTGTGCTATACAGCTCACTGTCCATCACATTTACACCATCAGGAAAGGCCATTGCTCGCCAAGTACCACCCGATGTGAATACTCACAATTACAGTATGTTTTATATATGTCCTATGTAATAAAACCTAATGTTAATGTGTGTTAAATGTTACAGGCAGATGTACCCCTTAAACCTAGCAAAAGAAACTCCTGGGATACAAGTACCAGAGGTTGAAAAATGCTGGCATAGAATAAAATGAGGTCACAACTTTTCTAAACCTAGGCAGCAGTAGGTGACTGCTCTTAACTTTATATAGCAGAAAAGTTTTTATATGGCTCGCTTAGAAGCCATTTTCACTTTGTAACCAGGGGCCTGCCTTACCGGTCTAAGGACTAAACCCCCATGTCCGATACAAGTGCCTTTATCGGTCACTGAGGCATTCTCATTAGATTAGGTGAAGAGCAGATGGGTGGGATTAATTATGAAGGGAACTCAAGCCCCTACATTGGATATTAGGCGAGTCTTTTCATTTTCGATCAAAAGAATTTTAATCGATCAAAAAGTTTAACGATTAATCAAGGAATTAATCGTTAATTTCCCCAGCCCTAATTAAAAGTTTAAAATGGCTGAAAAAGCTCACTTGAAGCCCATCTTTACTGACTCCCCACCATGTTTCAAAGTAGGGACTCCAATTTCAGACTTTACCTTAACGTTTAAACAGCCACGTGGCAACAGATTTCTGGTAAATACACTAGATGTACTAAAAAAGTATTTCATTACTACACCAAAAAAAAATAAAAAATCAAATGCATAGATGGAGAAGGTTTTATACATTTATCTTATTCTAGTACAGCAATAAACCAAATGGTAAGGGTATATCCATCACCAACTGTTATTCTCAGTGGAAGATTATTCCATGTATGGGTAACCTAATAAAGCTGCCCCAACACAATGAGGGGAATTTATCAAAACTGGAGCAGACTAAATCTGGAGGAGCAACCAATAAGCTTCCCTCTTCAGTTTGTTCAGTTAAGATTTGAAAATGAAAGAGAGAAGCTGATTGGTTGCCATGCACAGCTCCTCCAGATTTAGTCTGCTCCAGTTTTGATAAATTCCACTCAATGTGTCAGATCAACATTTACCAACTTGTAAAGCCCAAGTCCACAATCCACCCCATCCAGTTGGTTTCATTCATACCCCAAATCCTATTACTGTGTGACATAACGGTTACTTTGTCTCCATGTCTGCATCAGCAGTGGATGGTAGTTAGTGCTGTACAAAATAGTGCTGATGTTTGAGCAACTTTCTGTACAGGAGTACTGTGAGCAGCCCCCCCTATATATTGTTCCTAGAGTCGCCACTGACTGTGAGCCCAGGCTTGTGTAATGCATCCCCAGGGGGCGGGTCCCCGACCGCCTGAGCACAAACAAAGTAGGCTGAATGACACTGGAAGTAAGGACTTTTTGCCCCAAGTCTACACGGAGGAGGTGAATATTGTAGCACAAACTGCTTTTTTAACACATGCTGGCAAAGTGATGTTTTTGTTTTCTTAAACAGGTGGCATTCAGCTTTGCATAATTGTACAATTTAAATGATATGCAGTCTTACGAACCCTCGCGGAACGCTGTTGACCTGTGAGAACAAATTATGACTAGGGGTGGCCAGTTTTAGTCACATTCAACCACATTTCACTAACCACCTGGTTTACAGTCCCACTCGAAGCACTCTAAGGACTGTCAGTATACAGTCCCTTGGTGTCCACTAGGTGTCAGAGCCATTCATTTATTTGTGGAATGTTTAATACCCATACAACTTTATAATCAATATTTTAAAAATGAGCTGTAGTGTCTTATCAAATTTAACAATACCGAACTAATATCACTGCTATCATTACTCTTTCACTTATGTCTGACCAGCATTAAGCAGAAAATAATCCAGCAGCAGCAGTTGGTACTTTGAAGAGGTTGCTAATTAATTTACTTACTGTGAGAGCTGCAGAAGACATAGTCATATGTTCACATTCACCCTTTTTTCACCTGTATAATACTATCATGTTTCAAAGGTTCCAAGTTCTTGACAACCACACCAAAATCACTGGTGTGAGAATTACTTTAAAAAAAGTTAACCAGATCTGGCACAGGAAAAGAACGATCACTGCATAACTACAGACAAATATATGCAAATCTTTTACAAACACCCACAAACAAACATTTATACAGCTTTTTTTTTTTCAACTAGTGTCCTCATTTGAATGAGGGAGGAGGAGGGAAGGAGAGGGAGAGTGGGAGAGGAAGCAGGAGATGGAGAGGGGACAGCTTAGAGGCTGAATAAATATTCAGAAGGAAGATTATAGGATTCATGTTAGCTGGTCTTAAGATTTCTCCAAAGTCCACACAGAATAGAGCCGAACAAAACTAACGAGAGGTAGAGCAGATGTCAAACAATGCTGGGGTCCCATTCACCCCCTCTCGCTTGGATGTGCTTAAGCTTTTTTGTGGCGTGTAGACAATATGGTCAGGTCATTCAAGAGCTCCCCTACACACTGCGCATTGTGGCTGCAAACCTATAAGCTGAACTGCTGACAGCCATCCAAAAGTTCCCCATGAAAAGGCATTATGCAAATTCTACCTCCCGTCCCCTCCGTTAGGGGGGGGTGTAAGGCCCCTCCAGCCTGCTGCTTTGGATGTCCCTGCCTTGATTTCTGTATAGTTGTGGTTTGCCTCAGGGCCATGCTGCTTGTTTTGACAGCGCATCCCCCTAGATAGTTAGGATTAGTGGAGCTTGTTTAGATAAACTTGAAATCAAGGCCTTCTCTAGGTAGACAGCTAGATGTAGCTGCTGAGTTTCCAGCTGCCTGCCTCTTTCATCCCAAAAGGATGGCAGATTCACAGCAGCCATCAATGCCACAGGCTATGTCACATACATAAGTAAGAAATTAAAGGCTTCTACAGAGAAAGCTTGGAAGTTTTAATGCTAAAATAAGGAATCTGTTCTGTACCGTTTATATAAAAAGTCCTTTATGACGATGACCCTTCAGAGCCAACACAATTAAGAGATAGGGCCTAACAGAGATGCAATGAGTTAAACAGGGCTGAGATTTTTTCAAATTTACGTTTACTTTTTGATTACAAATTAAGACATGGCTAAACGTTACATTCTTAAAACAGGCAACATAATTGGCTGCTTTTAGAATGCTTTAAAATCTGAATATAGATGGACTGCCAATTCATGAATACATATTTAGCCAAGAAATGAAGATTTTTTACTAAAATAATAAATTGATGTGTACCCGTCGGGCAAGAAGATACTTGATTCTTAGGTTGTTTTTCTCTTTTATATGTATTTATTGGAATGCACAAATCAAGCACAACCATGTCTGTTATGAAATAATCGCATATAGCACATAAGGAACTGGCTGAACCACCACTAGGGCCCTTTGTTCCTAAGGAACAAAGGGCCCTAGTGCATAATAATAATGTTAATAGTGTGACTGAGGGGGGACATTAGAGTGTATGCTCCTTTGGTGCAGAGACCGTCGGAACTCAGTACCGAACTGGACTGTGCGGGGTTAATGGTGGCTGTGTGGCGTTAACGGTGGTTGTGTGTGTCACAGAAAGTGCAATATTTCATCCAACACTGGGATAGAGAAATAGATTACCATATATACTCGAGTATAAGCCGTCCCGAATATAAGCCGAGGGTGGGAAATGAGGCAGCTAATGGTAGATAGATACCAATAAAATTACATTAATATTTATTTAAAAGAAAAATAACCTAGCTCTGTAAGTGGAAAAGGGGGTACAGGGCTACATATCATGTACTACGGATCATTTAACCCATTCATATTAGCAGAGGATAATTGTAAATCTATTGTTCAGTGCATTCTATATGTAGTATATAGTACATGTACATATAGAGTGCCTGCAACAATACATTTACAATGATCCTCTGCTAACATGAATGGGTTAAATGATCCATAGTACAGGGCTACATATCATGTACTACGGATCATTTAACCCATTCATATTAGCAGAGGATAATTGTAAATCTATTGTTCAGTGCATTCTATATGTAGTATATAGTACATGTACATATAGAGTGCCTGCAACAATACATTTACAATGATCCTCTGCTAACATGAATGGGTTAAATGATCCATAGTACAGGGCTACATATCATGTACTACGGATCATTTAACCCATTCATATTAGCAGAGGATAATTGTAAATCTATTGTTCAGTGCATTCTATATGTAGTATATAGTACATGTACATATAGAGTGCCTGCAACAATACATTTACAATTATACTAACATGAATGTATTAAATGATCTGTATGTAGCCCTGTACCCCCTTTTCCACTTACAGAGCTAGGTTATTTTTCTTTTAAATAAATATTAATGTAATTTTATTGGTATCTATCTACCATTAGCTGCCTCATTTCCCACCCTCGGCTTATATTCGGGACGGCTTATACTCGAGTATATACGGTATAATAGGGAACATTACACTGTAATGTTCCCTATTATACCGTATATACTCGAGTATAAGCCGAGGGGGTCACTTTTCAGCAAAAAAAATGGGCTGAAAATCTCGGCTTATACTCGAGTATATACGGTATAATAGGGAACATTACAGTGTAATGTTCCCTATTAAAATCCATTTCTCTAATTAAATTAATTTACAGCACATGGTGTGCAGTTTCTGGACGCCCCACCCCACCTCTCTATCCTCACCAACTCAGTGAATCACCTTATACACTGTAGTGCTGCCAGAGCCCGACACCATCCCGACCACACCGTCTGAAGGCCCCCTGCAGACTGTGTGGCCAGGATTGTGTTGGGCTCTGACAGCACTACAGAGTATAAGGTGTATACGGCGGAGCATGTGACACACAGTACCAGCATCATGAGAGAGCTGAAACGGTGGTGTGTCTTATATACTGCCTGCATTGTATTCAGGGGACTATACATTGCAGGCAGTATATGGGCCCCGGCAGCACCCCAGGCCACCGCCCCCCACCAAGCTACGCCACTGGGAGGCGGGAGGACAGCAGCAGCCGAGCACACTGACCTATGTGCTGCCTGGCCTGCCGTATGCCACAGCAGCGCCAGTCAAGCGCATCAGAGAGGTCCAGGGTCAATTACCTCCATGCCCCCAGCTCAGTCCGCCCGTCAGTGCGGCCCCCCTAGCCTTGGGTCCTGGGACAGCCCCACTGGCTGCACCACCGGTAGTTCCGCCCCTGATTATCAGACCACGATTGGCAATCAAATGCCATAAGGGCTGCTGTCCCTAAAGCATTTGTGAACTGGAGGCTATTGCTTTCCTATTTAAGAAGTGTTGCACAGATCTGTTTGCTGGTCTGATTACACCATTGGAGGACATCTGTGAGCGATTGGAGCTGAGGGCCCCCTCCCCTGGTTAAGAAGGGAATTGCCTGATTTGACCTCTTGCTGGGGTCTATCAATAAGGTGAGCACCCCTATATCTGGTGTGGTGCATTTGGTGAAGGAACAAGAAATATTCATCACTATTACTATATGTGGACATTTTTGCAGATTTAAAGACTTTACACCTGATTGATTTTTTTCACTGACATTTGTTTGAGTCACTGTTTTTTTATACTCTTTATATCTGATCATTGTTGTAGCTCGGCACATTTAGTTATTCATTTTTCACGTATACACACTCACAGTGGGTGTACATTCCAGTGCCTTGTAGCTGTTAGCTTGCTTATTGGTACAAGCAATTGTTGATTCCCCTGCCTCACTCAGTACTATTCTAATGAAATGGCTAAAACAGCAGCATATAACATTTCTACCTCACCCTGCATTAGTGGTTTTTCATGTTAATGCTGCTTTGACCTTTTCCAAGTATGGTTACACATACATATATGGTTTTGTGTTCATTATATGACCTGCAACCAAAGTAAATTATATTATTAATATGCAGGATTTATATAGCACCAACAGTGTGCACAGTGCTTTACAATATATGGAGAGACAGTACAGTTACAATACAATTCCATACAAGAGATCCTGCTCATGAGAGCTTACAATCTACATGGAGGGGCAGATTATACAGAAAGTAAAAACTGTGAGGCATGAGCTGCTTGAAGGAGTTGATGCATAGTTTTTAAGAGAAGGTTGCATAGGCTTCCCTGAAGAGGCGAGTTTTCAGGGATCGCCTAAAGGTAGACAGAATAGTAGATAGCCAGATAGGTTGTTAAAGGGAGTTCCAGAGGATACTAAATCCTCTGCAGAAGTACTTATGGCGAGTATTAGAGGTAGTGATGAGGGAGCTAGAGAGCAGGAGGTCTTTGAAGGAGCAGAATGGATGGTTTGGGTGATATTTTGAGATGAGGTTGGTGATGTAGCTCAGGGCAGATTTGTAGATTGCTTTGTAGTCAGTATTTGGGAATTTTTACTTTGGGCTATCGGTATCCAGTGGGGGAATTGGCAGAGAGGGGTGGTAGCCATTGAATGGTTTCTGAAAACGGAATTAGTCCCATCAATCAGTGTCTCTAAACCGGCCCCCCGCTGCCACCCCTACAGTTACCCATGAACGAATGCTCCTTCCCCTTGGCTGCAAAACCCATACAACCTGACCTTTAGGTTGAGGGAACAGTTTGGTGGGGGTAACTCCATTTTCCCAAATTTGTTTGGGAAATTGGAATTACCCTTTAATGCTACATAATACTTCCTCCTCTTTTTAGCTCTATAACAGGGGCAGGTTTTACAATGTCACCTAGGATTGCAGTGCAGCAGAAGCTGTTGTCAGCGCACAAGTTAGAAGCTCACTGCAGTTCTGAAAGGATCAACAGGTATTTTTCTGTACTTACAGCATGGAGAAAGGAGTGTACATTGCAGACAAGTACAGCATTTTTTTTTAATGGTGCCCAGACATATACCTAAATGTTTCTTGACCTGTGTAACTGGAGGTGTGGCAGGAGCATGTCCTCTGCATACATACTTTGTGCTAAAGGTTGTCCCTCTTTCTTAGCTCAAAAAAATTGGAGGTATGCATTTCATAAATTAATGTGTTTATCAATAAAAAGTACAACAGTGTAGAAATAAGAGAGAAAACAAAGACTTATAACATATAGAGATGCACTGATAGCAGTACATTGGAATTGATACCGGGCATTTTCACGACTACTTGTACTTGTGAAAATGCCCCAATACTAAGTGCTGATACTGGCACTTTACATTTTTTAATAGATTTGGTTGCCGTAAGGACACACACTTGCTGGGGACCTTCCAGCAGTCTTGTGGGGACCCTTGTGGTGCCTGTTTGGCCGTACATCTGCTTCTTCTTCCTGCCGCCCACACAGCCATGGTGAGACCTGCTGCCCGTATACACGCAAACAGCCCTAGTGAGACCCGAAACAGCACTGGTGAGAATGCAATTGTCTGCGCATCCCCAGTTGAGACCGCACCCCGCCCGCGCAGCCCTGGTGAGACCACACCCTGCCCACGCAGCCCTGGTGAGACTGCACCCCGCCCGCGCAGCCGTGGTGAGACTGCACCCCGCCCGCGCAGCCCTGGTGAGACCCACAAAGCCATAGTGAGGGCCACACACAGCCATGATGAGACCCTGAACAGCCTCCTGAGATGCAGCACAGCCCTGAAGAGCAACACAGAGTATTTTAGGTTCATATTTTTCTGCATTGCTGCATAATGTATTGCTGGCGGTATTCTGCATTGCTGTATAATAGATTGCTGGGATCTGTAGTCGTTCGTCTAAAGCTGGTGGTATTCTGCATTGCTATAGAATGGATTGCTGGTATTTGTAGTCCTCTATAGCTGTTGGTTTTCTACATTGCTGTATACTGTATTGCTGAGATCTGTAGTCTCACTGTAGTCTTGGAGTCAGTGGCAGAACTACCAGGGGTGCAGCGGTTGCAGCAATGACTGGGCCCTGACGCTCCACCACTGTCCTAAAATCATTAATCTGTATTGTTTTAGAAAAACTGTTACACGCCACTAAAAAAAGTATTGGTAATTGATATCCGCAAGTACTTGAGAAAAAGTATTGGTACTTGTTCTTGAAAAAATGGTATCGGTGCATCCCTAATAAAAATAAATTGCTATTTAAAGAAGAATTCTACCTTTTAGGAAAAAAATAAAAAATGCACACATATTCATAAAAGAAAAAAGAAAGTATTGCAACCGTGATCAGTGGATTGCTGATGCAAAGCTTTATCTACTGCAGAAGTATGATTGGACTACAAGTGTTGTGACATCACTGAAATTGTATTCTATTGACAGCTACAAGTTCCTCTGCTGCGGTAGATTCTCTATTCACAGATCCTGTCATGTGGCCATGTTACATATTACATGGTCAAAATGGTAAACTACCCCACTTATTTGCTATATAAATCCTGTATAATAATAATAATATCTTCCCAAACATATCCGATCAATGCTGGAGATGTGGAGTAGAGAGAGGTACTATGCTACATGTATGGTGGTCCTGTCAAGAGATTCAATCTTTTTGGGAAATGGTCTACAAAATAGGAGCACATTTTATTAAGGCCCAGGGACTGTTTAGACCTGAGGTTGCGCTATTGACTATTATACCAGGACCAATTAAGGAAGTTAAAGGAGAACTATGAGATGAGTGATTTCCACTCACCTCATAGTTCTAAGCCGACCTGTGACAATGAGACTGTCACAGGTCGGCTCAGTAGATCGGGAGGTGAGGGAACACATACCGGGTTCCCTCACCTCTCGATCCTGTCACAGCTCTCTGCCGTGACAGGGGGAGGGGCTGGATTCCTCTCTCCCCGCTCCGATCTGCCAGCGCTGACTGGCGGAACGGACGGGGGAGGGTGCGGGTACAGCTGGCTCTGCCTCTAGGTAGGCAGAGCCAGCTGTCACTCACGCAGCTGGGCGGATCCGGTCATCTACGTCGGGATTCGCTCCAGGTGCGGTGTCTCAGTATACCGCGAGCTGTAGCTCGCGGTATACTGAGCTTAGGGTAACGGGAGGACGCTAGTTTGTGTCCTCCCGTTACCCTAAGGAGAACTATGGGGAAAAACACTGACCCCATAGTTCTCCTTTAAGAAAGGTTTTTAGATATTTTCTATTTGCTGCAAGAACTGTAATAGCTAGATATTGGAGGTCTCAGGATACACCTCACATTTTTTATAAACTTTTTCATTTTTTAATATATTTTTTTATTCATTCATTTTTTATCAAATATTTTTATTTTTTACTTTACTTTTAGGGGCTTCGGGGAAATAATAGGGGTCTAAACAGACCCCTGATATTTCCCTTTTAAAATAGAAAAAGAGATTGAGGACACAGAGTCCTCAATCTATTTTTCTGCATCCCCTGTTATCAATGAACAGGAATCCTCTATACTGAGTGTTCCTGTTCATTCATTAAATGAGAACAGAGTATGTTTACTATAACCACAATCATGAATGAACAGGAGGTGATGTAGATCACTTCCCATTCATTCATAATTGAGGATATAGTAAACATACTCTTTTCTCAATTATTTACAAACACTCAGCAATCACTGATCACTAAGTGTTTGTACACGTTCTCCTTCCTGACACGCTGTTACAGGAGGCTGAGCGAGCAGAGCTCAGCCTTCTGTGACAGTCCTGGCTGCCTCCACCTACACCGCTCTCCTCTGATCTGTGACAGGAGGCTGAGCGGTGCGGAGAGGAGAGACGCCGGCCGCTCACAGCGCTCTCCTCCCGCAAGGGTTAATAAACATTTTTCCTGGAGTTCTTCTTTAAATGTAAAATAAAGATTTATCAAAGTTAATTACAAATATAATAGAAAACATAATATAAACTTATCAAAATTCAACAGCAAAAACTGATAAACATACAGTTTTGTTAAATTAACAAAGTACAGCCCTTACCACTTTAGGAATAGGGGAAAAAAGTCATAGTTCTAGCTTTATTGTTTCAATTAAAAGTATTCACCCTTTTGGAAGATTTCATGCTTTGTCATAAAACAATGAATTACAGTGGATTTCATTTTTACACTAATCGACAGGAATAGACTCTTTTATGTGAAGGTAAAATACGGTCTCTAAAAGTGACTTAAACTACTTGGAATAAAACAATACAAAATAACAGAGTGCATAAGTTCACACCTCAGTGTTTAGTAGATGCAGTTTCAGCAGCAAATACAGCCCGTCTGTAGCTAGGTCTTCATCAGCTTTGCATATCTGGACAATGTAATGTTTCGCCATTGCTATTTTCAAAACTGCTCATGCCTTTTAGGTCTACAATCTCAAAACAAATGAGTAAACTAAACACGAGACTTGAGTCCATCACGGGAGCGAGCTTGGAGCAGCGGCTACTTTACAACACACACAGGGACCATAGGGAACAAAAGTAGCCCCCCTCCAGAAGGAAGGATAGTATCAGCATGAATTCAGAGATGATTCGAGGATCTACAAATAAGCTACATTTATGTTAATAGTTGGGGTATTTGAATGCATTTTGAAGATTTAACTCCGGAGTTTAGTGTCACTTTAAGTTGTCATCTAGACATTTCCTGTATTTGGCTGCATTCATTCTACCCACCACCATCACAAACCTTTATGGTTTGCTACAGAGAAGTATCCCTAATGAATATCCCTAATGAAGGATGATGACAGCACCATGCTTCATAGAGGGAATGGTGTATTTATCTACAGTGGCTGACTTGTGCCAAACATGGTGTTTAGTCTTATGACCAAAAATCTACAGTTTGGTTTCATCAGATCATGGAACCTTCTTTCAAGTGACCTCAAACCCTTATGACAAACTGTAGGCAACATATCACTCAAGTTTTAGTTTAAAAGTGTCCCTTTGTCATTCTTCCATATAGCTACAACCAGTGAATCAGTCAGGCAAAAGACGTTGTATGCATAGTCTCTACAATAGGTTGCTTGACGGACTGCTTGCTAGTCACTTTTGATGGGTGGCCTGTTTTTGATGGAGTGACAGCTTTACATTACTTCTTCTAATCTTAGTGATTAAAAGAGAACTATGAGGCGAGTAATTTCCACTCAGCCTCATAGTTAGAGCCAACCTGTGACAAAGAAGCTGTCACAGGTCGGCTCTATCAATCGGGAAGTGAGCAGAAACATGCACTGATCCGCTCACTTCCAGATCGTCTTCCTGCAGTAAGACTGTCAGTCACCGCTCTCCGCAGGGATTCCCCCTCCCCTCTCCGATCCTCCAGCGCTGAGTGGGGGAGTGAACGAGGGAGAGGGCAGGCACAGCTGGCTCTGTATTATCCAGTATTGTCAGGATCAGTCCCGGCTGTGGCGCTCTCAGTTGCCCGCGATATACTGAGCTTTGGGTCATGTGAGGAGGTTAGTATGTGTCCTCCCGTGACCCTAAGGAAAACTATGGGGAAAAACACTTACCCCATAGTTCTCTTTTAAGCATGCTCCCAGCACTAAACAGCAACATGGACTGTACGCATAAATGTGGCAGCACGACGTTAAAGCCAGTTGATGTGCTGCTACAAATATGCATATGGCCGGTAGCAACAGGTTTAGCCTTTAAAGTTTAAAACAAACGTACACACAAAACAGCAAACGTACCATTATTACCTAGGTGATGCATCCTGGGAAGGATACATCAGCAGTGCATTGCTGGAAAATCTCATCTGTAAACTACAAAATCTCCAGAGATCTCCGGGAAAGGCATTTTTTCCCCTGAGATGATATGCACAGTCATATGTCCATGTACCATGTGCCAGCGTTCCAGGAAGTATGGGGAGAAGGTTTAATCTGCACTTAGTAAAAATGGCCACTGTGAGAACAATGGGGACAAAAAGAAACATAAGGCGTGCAAAGAATAAAGAGCCGGCAATTATCTATAATATCTGGTGTAGGCTGTCATTACGAAACATTTCTAAAGGTGTCTTTATTGTTATTTTAAAAATAAGGGTAATTTTCCTCTTTAAGATCAATCCTCATTTAAAGGTAATCATAACACTAAATGGTTATAAATTAGGGATGCACTGATACCAGTATCGGTGCTGATACCGAGTATTTGCTCTGATACCTTCCCCGATACCGGAACTTCCGTGCCTTAGGGGAACATGGAGCCCGCTTCCCTGGCAATCAGGAAGCCGGGCAGCGAGTAATGACCCATGGTAATGACCATGCTGATAGGCTGGGGCCAATCCACATTGAGCCGTCAGAACAACATAAAGCCGGCTTCTCTGGCAATCAGGCAGCCGGACGGCATGTCATTACTGTGTCCCAGCGGGGAGGAGAGAAAGTGACAGCCGGCCGAGCGCTGTGAGCGGCCAGTGTCTCTCCTCCCACACCGCTCAGCCGCCTATCAAAGTCCAGCAGAGCGGTGTGGGGGCGAAGACAGCCCGTGCGGTCACAGGAGGCTGAGCTCACCTCCGTGCACCACTCGCTCAGCCTCCTGTGAAAGCTGTCAGAGAGGAGAGCGAGAGCAAACACTCAGTGATCAGTGATTGCGGAGTGTAGGGTTGCACAGATACCAAGTGCAGTACTCGGTACAAGTACCGATACTTTTGAGTTCCAAGACTAGACTAGAGAAAAATTCAAAAATTAGGAGGCGGCTGTAATTTGTAAGGAGCACACGGAGCTCCTGGGATTTGTACATCTCTGTTTTAATGTATGATTTTGTTTATTTAAATATAAATAAAGGTATGCACCGATACCAGTTTTGCGAGTACGAGTACTGATACTTGCCCAAGTACTTACAAGTACGAGTACTGATACATTTTTGTTTATCGTCATGTGACAGTTTTTCTAAAACAATACAGACTAATGATTTCAGGACAGTGGTGGAGTGCCAGAGGCAGGTCCCAGCTGCAACCTCTGCAACCCTGGTAGTTCTCATGAAAATGCTAAGTATCGGCACTGGTACTCGAAGAGTATCTGTACATCCCTAGCTGAGTGTTTGTACATAATTGAGGACATGGTATATTGACTATATCCTCTATTATGAATGAATGGGAAGTGATCTACATCACCTCCTGTTCATTCACGATTGTGGTTATAGTAAACATACTATGTTATCAATGAACAGGAACACTCAGAGGATTCCTGTTCATTAATAACAGGGGATACAGAAAAAGAGATTGAGGACTGTGTTCTCAATCCCTTTTTCTATTTTAAAAGGGAAATATCAGGGGTCTGTTTGGACCCCTAATATTTCCCTGAAGACCCTAAAAGTAAAAAATAAAAATATTTAATAAAAAATGAATATATACAAATAAATGTAAAAAATTAAAAAGTTTTACATTTCTATTTTGGTGCACCTCTAGTAATAAACTAATCTTTTTTTTTTTACATTATTTTTAAGAGGGACAAAGTCACTTAGCTGTTCTTTTAGTGTGGAATCCCTGAATCACCAGTAAAGCATCAAGAATTAAAATTTCAGGTGCCAGAATTGTGGATTTTGCTCATGCATGCCTGCAAAGCCGAGGACCAAACCAAATAAAAAGTTTGTGTTTTTTTTGCCCAGGAACACCTTCAAAATACTACTTCTCACCATCATCCTCGCATTGTTTGATACATAAAAAGTACCTAAAATTTTGCATTAATGTATTAAATAAGATAATGACATACAATACTAGCACAGTCAATCATAATACAATATTTTTCATATTAGAAGTTATATAATCCTTAAAGCTCAACACTAGCTAAAACATTTTATTGTGGTCTTTCTGCAAACTTCCTATTTAATGTAAGTCAGACAAAAAAGGAAGCGAGGGAAAATCTTCGCATTTCCGGTTTATGGAATAGGAATGTTTATGGGAATGGAATGAAAAAAGTGATGGTAAATCCTCTAATGGGGAGCACAATAAGGTCACAAACATATTTTTCAGTAGAGCAAGGAAGGCTTAGAAAACCTGTAACCCCTTTCCCCATATATCCAAATAAAACAAAAGTTTCAGCTGGGGGTGTGCTTTAACCTAAACCCTTTAATCAAAGCAAAATAGATTATGACAAAACTGTTTTATTACGCCAATATTAATGCCAAAATAATCCCAAAAATCTAATCCGAGTAGAAAGATTTTTATCTTCCATGTCCAGAAGTCTGAAACCCAAACTATTGTGCTAAAAACTATGGATCCCCTATGTCTTATGTGTCAAACAAAAGGCCAGTGGGCCAAATTCAGGCTACCAGGCCATTTCATGTGGCCCTCACACCTCTTCTGCAGCTGCGGCACACCACTTTCAGCAGTCGGCAGCAGAAAAGAGGACAGAACACTTTGGATATACCGACTAGGCATGCACCAATACAGATACTGGTATCGGTACCAATGCTGGGCATTTTAACGTGTACTTGTACTTATGAAAATGCCACAATACTAAGTGCCGATTAAACTAAAGCTGGCACTGTAAACAGGCGCGGGCTTCACAGGAAGCCTGCCACGGTCCCCAGCAAGGTCCCTGAAGCCATCCTATGAATCGCGGCGCCTGCTTACAGAGCCAGCAGCTAATCTCCATTCTGTGAATCCACGCCGCCCGCACCCACTGGGACCGGCCATGACCCCTGATGACACCACACAGCCCTCCTAAGACTCCGCACAGCCGAATATAAACAGTATTTTAGGAAAAAACATGGTAATTGTTTTTGATACATGGCACTTTAGGAACCTAAATGTCATCCAGTTTGGGTTTAAATCTACTTTAAACTAATTTTTCAGTAATAAAACAAAAGCACTGGTAATGATGCACTAGAAGAATAGGAAGTTTAAGGAAACTAACTAGCAAAAGAAAATAGGAAAACACGTTTATGAATAGTGTCAATACGGGAGTTCTCACTGTAACTTCAAGAAAGTTGCCAAACAAGCAAGTCTGTGTCCTGCAGTGCTAAAATAATGTCAAATCGAAAATTCTGAGCGATCGACGAACAAAAGTTGAATTTTGTTAGCAATTCTAATCAGGACCCAACCACACCCTGGCTACCTCATTTCAGATTACATATTTCATGAAACAATGAGACCTGATGCTGAAAGGGCTGAAATAATTAGGGAAATGGATTTTAATAGAGTCTCAGCCTGGCTCAGAAAAAGGTGTTTCTTCAAAGAAAGAAACACTGATTAATAGGTGTGTGTGTGTGTGTGTGTGTGTGTGTGTGTGTGTGTGTGTGTGTGTGTGTGTATCTATATATAAAATTTGGTTTTGGGTTTTTCTTCCTCGGAAGACGAAGCTGACGAAGTTCCACTGGCTGTTTGTCTTTAGCACACAATTAAGACAGGAAAGATCAAAATGGATTATGGTAGCACGCAGACAACTGGCCCAACAGTAACACGTCTGAGGCTCGGTGGATTTGTATCTCTCTTTCATCACTCCCCTTTCTTCTTACTCCTTGTTCCTTCAGGAAGGCGACGCTGGCTTTGTGGCTGGAGGGGAGCAGAACGGCTGCCCATTATTATCTAGTCGCAGATGTCAATCTGTACTCTCTCTCTTTCTCCCACTCTCTTTTTCTAAAGCTCTGAGTCACAATAATTTGTGACAGATTCTTTTACTGTAAGGTACAAAAGGATGCATGGAAATAAAACAGCAACCAGCCACAGCACATAGATATGTGGACAGTGGCTAGAAACACAAACATTCAAACTTTATTTTCCATCCTTTTTTTAATACTTGTCTTGTTTAAGACTCAGGGCACCCCCTACGCCTGTAACTGAAACACTGCTTAGTATAACTGGTTTCTATGCATTAGATATAGGGATCACACATTATTCCAAACTGACAGACAGATCAGGCAATAACTGGTTTTGAGGCCCCTAGGTCCTGGAATCCCTGAAACACCAAGTCTTCAAAAATATTTTATTAACCTTTATATCAAAGAATGTAGCTTCAAGAGAATCATTATAACTTAAATGTTATCTGTTTAGATCTGTTCCTCAAGACATGATAATGATCACTGGTTCATAAACCAGCATACCCAGTTATATATTTATTACATTGAGCTGAGAAAGCAATAATGAGAGTGAATATTGGTTAGCATATTTGGTAATAAAATCAACTGTACACATGAATTAAAACTGGTCAATACCATAAAATAAGAAAATATTTATTGGCTTAGTTACCAAAAGATACCCATAGACATGAGATGATTATTAGGTAATAAAACCAAGAATGGGTGACAAACAAAGAGAACGTCTTTAGAATAAGATATTCATTGCCATAATTGATGCAGCATAAAGAGGCATATTAACCTGGCATCAAAGGGAATATTCACTGCAGTAACAATGTAAACTGCTTAATCAATGTAAGAGTATAATTGCAACCCTCCAATGAGACTACAATTGGTGTACCCACCCTGTACAGTCCACATAGCATGAAATATGCACAGCCTGAAAGTTGGCTGTAAGTTCACTGGAAGCCAAATAAAAATTGCACTCTATGGGCTTATAACACACAAATACACTGTACATATTCATAAAGAGGACCGGTCATGTAAATTGGCTATCACATAGGGGTCTTCTTAGCCCTCTATGTGATAGCAATAAAGTTTAAAAAAAAAAAAATTTCAACAGTAATAAAAAACAATTAAAGAAGCATAAAATGTTTCTTTTTTAAGTCCCCGCCCCCCACATACACACGCAAACATGCGTCGGGTGCGCCTATGTGCGAAAACGACAATTCCGCCTATTGTGCTGCACGTTACATATCACCGTGAACGTCGGAGTGTGAGGAATAATTGTAGGGCCATTAATCACTGATAACATTAAACTGATGCAGTAAAAGCGTTTAAAGCGTCGCCTATGGCCAATTTTCAGTGTGGTAGTTTTTGGTGATTTTACAGGCGCACGCAATTTTAAGGCTTGACATGTTTGTTGTCTATTTACCCAACGTGACCCCGTCTTTTATATTTTACCATAAATATGGGTAAGAATAAAAAAAAATTGAACATAGGGAAAAAGTTTTTTTTTTTAATCTAAAATTTACGATACTTTCTTCATTATATAGGAAAACAGTAAATCCCCCCCAGTGGTGATTAAATACCACTAAAAGAAAGCTCTATGTGTCCCTAAAAAATGTTTACATAAATAGCCTGGTCATGCTGACTGGTGACATTTTTGACTGACTGGTGAGACACCCTAAAATTTTTAAAGCCCTGTATGTATGTATAAATGTATGTGTGTATGTGTATATATATATATATGTATATATACAGGGCTTGAAAAATCCACTTGTCCACTCGTCTGTGATGAGATGACAGCGGAGCCCGACGAGCAGCTTCCCGGCCAGCCGTTGTAATTACACGGCCGGCTGGGAGCTTTACATTCAAGCGATCGAGCGTCTCGAGATGCCCGATCACTTGTATTACCAACAGCTGTCACTGCCGTTGCCGGTCCCGAGATCCGCTGTGCCCGATGCAGCCGGGACCAGCATGGCTCTGTGACAGGAGATCAAAGGGAGTTCAGTACACGATAGCCCTTTGATCTACTCTCCTGTCATTCAGGAAATTATGTATAATACATCACTTCCTGCATTCAGTGTCACTATCCAGCTAGAAGCTGATGAAACAGATTTTGGCTTCATCAGCTTCTCTGGAGGTCCCTAGGTGACATTAGGTCATTTGATAACAATAAAGTTGTGTAAAAAAAAGTAATACAAAAATTAAAGAATCTTTAAAAAAAAAATAAAGAAGCCGCCCCCCACATGCAGATATGCGTCGGGTGTACCTATGTGCGAAAACAACGATTGCGCCTATTGTGCCGCACATGTTACATATAACTGCGAACGTCGGAGTGCGAGCAACAATTTTTGGGCCATTAATTACTGATAACACTAAACTGATGAGCGGTAAAAGCGTTTTAAGCGTAGCCTATGGCCAATTTTCAGTGTGGTCGTTTTTTTGCGATTTTGCGGGTGCACGCAATTTTAAGGCTTGACATGTTTGGTGTCTATTTACTAGACGTGACACCGTCTTTTATATTTTACCAAAAATATGGGTAAGAATAAATAAATAGATGTTTTATTACATAACGTAGGGAAACATTGTTTTTTTTTAAATTTACTGTACTTTTTTTATTTACACACATACACACACACACATATAAATATACATATATAAATATATATATATATACATATACATGCATACATACATACAAACACCATATTACCAAAAGTATTGGAACACCCCTCCAAATCATTGGATTCAGGTGTTCCGTGAAATTCCTTGCTACTAAATATTCCACGGTGAACTGTTAGTGGTAATAGCTACAGACCTCCAACCTTTGTGTGGCCTTCAGATTGACACAACAACAGAGTGTAGAGAGCTTCATGGAATGGGTTTCCATGGCCGACCAGCTGCATCCAAGCCTTACATCACCATGTGCAATGCAAAGCGTCGGATGCAGTGGTGTAAAGCACGCCGCAACTGGACTCTAGAGAAGTAGAGACGTGTTCTCTGGAGTGACGAGTCACGCTTCTCTGTCTGTCAATCCGATGGACATGTCTGGGTTTGGCGGTTGCCAGGAGAATGGTACTTGCCTGACTGCATTGTACCAAGTGTAAAGTTTGGTGCAGGGGGGATTACGGAGCGGGGTTGTTTTTCAGGGGTTGGGCTTGGCCCCTTAGTTCCACTGAAGTGAACTCTTAAGGCTTCAGCATACCAAGGCATTTTGGACAGTTTCATGCTCCCAAGTTTGTGGAACAGTTTGGGGATGGCCCCTTCCTGTTCCAACATGACTGTGCACAAGTGCACAAAGCAAGGTCCATAAAGACATGGATGAGCGAGTTTGGGGTGGAGGAACTTGAATGACCTGCACAGAGTTCTGACCTCAACCCGATAGAACACCTTTGGGATGAATTAGAGCAGAGTCTGCAAGCCAGGCCTTCTCGTCCAACATTTGTACCTGACCTCACAAATGCGCTTCTGGAAGAATGGTCAAACTTTAGACACACTCCAAAACCTTGTGGACGCCTTCCCAGAAGAGTTGAAGCTGTTATAGCGGCAAAGGGCGTGCTCAATATTGAACCCTACGGACTAAGACTGGGATACCATTAAAGTTCATGTGCGTGTAAAGGCAGGAATCCCAATACTTTTGGTAATAAAGTGTGTGTGTTTGTGTGTGTGTGTGTGTGTGTGTGCGTTTATTATGACCACGTTTGTAGGCAAATTAGCTATAATTTCGCGCTGAAGTTGCTAGAGGGCCAGACCATTATAAATAGGGAAGCAGGTTGTTTACCACGACAGTAGAAGTGATATGGGTAATAAAAGTAAAAGATCACAAACAAAACCTGTATGGCTTAATAAAAATGTAAAGCATCACATAAAAGGAAAAGAGAATGGCATTCATAAAATATAGATAGAGGGGACGGCATTGGCGTTCCATAACTACAAAGAAAGCAATAAAAAATGCAATCACCATATTTTATATGAATACTTTTTTTATGGTGTTATATATAATATATAACACCATGAAAAAATATATAAAAGCTCATTCTGGATATAACATCTGCTTGGCGTACATGTGGATTCTAGTTTAACATGCTCTACTTCTAAGTGAAAGTTCTATTTTACACCTTCTCCCCACATGTACACCTACCATGCTACCCCACCTTCTGCTGCTATCACCCTTCTCATACTTTTCACAATACTCAGAGCTGGCGTGCGACACTGCAGGATTCACATGCCGGTTCTATAGATCAAGAGTTGAGCGAACTGCTGATCGATTAGCTCACAGTCTTCTCCATGCAGAGAAAGATGAGTGTCAGTCACCACTGCCCACGGCGATTCCCTCCTCCCCTCTTTGTTCCACCAGTGCTCATTGGAGGAAAAGACAGAGGGGGGGGGGGGGGCAGGCACAGCTGGCACTGCCTCTAGATAGGTCGAGCCAGCTGTCAATCAGGCAGCGTGGTGGATCCTGACAATATTGTTGGGATTGTTCCTTGCTGCAGCATATAGGGGGCAGAAAATGTACTCCTGTGACCCAAAAGAGAACTAAAGCCAAAAAAATGGTTTGGTTTTAGCTCACCTTTAATGAATACCGCTGAGCTATGAATTATTTAGTACCCAACAATCATCCAGTCTAGGGAAACATAAGCTAAAACACACAGACACACATACCGGCCACTTTATTAGGTACACCTGTTCAATTGCTTGGTAACACAAATTGCCAATCAGTCAATCACATGGCAGGAACTCAATGCATTTAGGCATCTAGACAGGGTGAAGACGACTTGCTGAAGTTCAAACCGAGCACCAGAATGGGGAAGAAATGGGATTTAAGTGACTTTGAACGTGGCACGGTTGTTGGTGCCAGACGGGCTGGCCTACGTATTTCAAAATCTGCTGATCTACTGGGATTTTGACGAACAACCATCTCTAGGGTTTACAGAGAATGATCCGAAAAATAGAAAATATCCAGTGAGCGGCAGTTGCTTGGACAAAAATGCCTTGTTCATGTCAGAGGAGAATGGGTAGACTGGTTTCATATAATAGAAAGGCAACAGTAACTCAAATAACCACTCACTACAACCTAGGTATGCAGAATACCATCTCTGAACGCACAACACGTCGAAGCTTGAAGCTTTCACAACGGGGGCCACTCCTGTCAGCTAAGAACAGGAAACGGAGGCTACAATTCGCACAGGCTCACCAAAATTGTACAATAGAGGATTGGAAAAACGTTGCCTGGTCTGATGAGTCTCGATTTCAGCTGCGACATTCATATGGTCGGGTCACAATTTGACGTAAACGACATCAAAGCATGGATCCATCCTGCTTTCATGTTGTGGTGGTGTAATGGTGTAGGGGATATTTTTTTGGCACACTTTGGGCCCCTTAGTACAAATTGAGCATCGTTTAAATGCCACGGCCTACCTGAGTATTGTTGCTGACCATGTCCATCCCTTTATGACTACAGTGTACCCATTTTCTGATGGCTACTTCCAGCAGGATAATGCACCATGTCACAAAGCTCACATCATCTCAAACTGGTTTCTTGAACATGTCACCAGATCTCAATCTCAATCCAATAGAGCACATTTGGGATGTGGTGGAACGGGAGATTTGCATCATGGATGTGCAGTCGACAAATCTGCAGCAACTGCATGATATCATATCAATATGGACCAAAATCTCTGAGGAATGTTTCCAACACCTTGTTGGATCTATTCCACGTAAAATTAAGGCAGTTCTGAAGGCAAAAGGAGGTCCAACCCCAGTACTAGCAAGGTGTACCTAATAAAAGTGGCCGGTGAGTGTATGTGTTTATAACTAAGAGAGAAAGGGGGAGAGAAAGAACAGACCAATGCATAAGCTACATAGGAGCCAGCTGGTAAAATTTTAAACCACATCTTATTTTGGTTTGTGTGATAACCGTTGCTGTATCTCGCTCATTAAAAAGCAAAAGACAGATGGGATATAAGGAACAATTTGAGAGAAGAACAACTTTGTCCATGAGTGAGGAAAAACAATGTTATTGTTATAACACATTTCTTACAAGAGAGCTTGATTTTAAAAAAAATTACAAGAATCAAGCAAAAATCAAACAATTTAAAAGGGAACTCAATGAAACATAAAATTGCACTAGTGCAGGGGCGCCC
This sequence comes from Nanorana parkeri, assembly GCF_000935625.1. NCBI lineage: Eukaryota > Metazoa > Chordata > Amphibia > Anura > Dicroglossidae > Nanorana > Nanorana parkeri. Next base: position 1,018,573 of record NW_017306516.1, on the reverse strand, counting down.
ACAATTTTTCGTCCGGAGATCTACTGTGGGCGGGGAGAGGCAACCAGCTGCAAGAAATGACTGGCGTGAAAGTCTGGGCACTCCATAAGTGGGTTCTATTGCCTAAGTGATCTTTAGATTTTGCACATCAAAAGAGATTCATGTACCAGATTAAAACCAGACTATGACCATTTAAACATTCTTAACAAGCAGGAAATTAGTTTTAAAACAAGCCATCACCGACCTCTGAAGTTGCAGGCACTTTGGACAAATTCATCCTAAAGTTCACAGCAGAAGCAATGAAGTAGTCTAAATTATTCTCCCAGAAGCTCAGCTCTTCCTGCTCCCTCTTCCAGCAGAGGCTTAACATCCTTCATCCCTTCTAATGCAAACACAAAGCAGGTTGTTTAGGAGGGGGAAGAAGGGTGAGCTAAGGCCTGAGGGCCTGTTAAAGTAACACTAAACTCGGGAGTTAAATCTTAAAAATGCATTCACGTTATCTAGTAATAAAGATGTAGCTTTTTTTGTGTATCACTCTGCTGCAGATCCACAAATCATCTCTGAATTGGTGCTGACATTGTCCTTCCTTCTGGAGGGTGGCTATTTTAGTTCCCCATGGTCCCTGTGTGTGTTGTAAAGTAGCCACGGCTCTAAGCTCGCTCCCGTGACAGACTACAATCTGACTCTTAGTTTACTAATTTGTATTGAAGTTATAGTCTCGGGAGTATGCTTATGTAATCACAGGTGTGAGCTTGGAGCAGTGGCTACTTTACAACACACACAGGGACCATGGAGAACAAAAGTAGCCACCCTCCAGAAGAAAGGACAGTGTCCGCACAAATTCAGATATGATTTGAGGATCTACAGCTGAGTGATACACAAATAAGCTACATTTTTGTAATTAAAGTACTTGAATGCCTTTTTAAGACTTAACGCCTGAGTTTAGTGTCACTTTCATGCTACTGCATCCACTAAAATGGAGCGTTTTAGCAGGCAGACTATAGTTTTGTGTGACAGCTCCAGCAGTATGCACACTGCCAGTGCTGTCACAGTTTACATTTTTTCTTTATTTTAACTTTATCACTGTCTGCAGGTGTGATCTGTGGTACGGTGCTGTGAAAGAAAATGCAGCATGTCTGCATTTTTTCACACTGCACCGTACCACAGATCACACCTGCATTGTGGTGTGAACGGGGCACAGAGAAAACAATTATTTTCTATGTACCCTAGCAGTGACTGGCATTGTTCAGTTGCTGAAAAACACCAGTCACTGTATTTAGTGTGAATGTGCCCTGACAACAGGACTTTGAGTTAGTGCTTCTGTTGTGAATTTGAGGATGAAATGCCCCATAGTGTCTTTTGCTACAGATGTCAGTGAGGTCTTGTTTGAAAGCTAATATATTACTTGTTGAGAATAAATACTTTTCTTTTTTGAAAAGTACTTTTTATTCAGTTTTGCATATAACAAACATTAACAACAAATCACCTACAACAGTAGGGGTACATACTTATTCCAAACATCCCACACCCCCACCTAACAGAATAAACCACCCCCTCCCCCAAAACTTGTGCCAGGTCGTGCCCCAGGACCGAGTGTACCACCAGAACCAAATACCTCAGAATGCCTTAGTGCCACAAAAATGGTGTATCCCCAGGCCCCCAACCCCCCACAACTGGGGGGGCCGAGTGTCTGTATAAACACACTGAGTCAACAGTCTCCTGTAATTATATCCTCTCCGTGGCGTGACCGGATAGTGAAGTGTGAACTACAAGGTGGTGGGGCATAGGGACAGCTGCCTATATCATCCTAACCATACTCAAGGTGGCTCAGTTCCGTCACTTGCTCGTAATTAGGCCAAAGCAATCCAACCACCCCAAATCCTGTCAAATTTCCCAGGGCATCCCCTATTGAGGTAGGCCGCCTTGTACAGATGCAGGGAGGAATCGACAACACCCCTCCATTCCGCCAAAGTGGGAGGATCTTTCCTCTTCCAGTGGAGGACCACTAGTTTCCTAGCTGAGAACAATAGTATTCCAGTCAATGTGCGCAGGGCAGTAGTAGGGGCAACCTGTTCAGTAAGCCCCATCAAGCACACTGATATTGTTTGCGGAACAGGAAGTGCTATAACCTGCGAAATGAAGTCAGTTAATAGTTTCCAGTACCCCGTAATCCCCGTACAGTCCCAAAAAATGTGACGAGAATCAGCTGGTTGTGCCAAACAACGCCAACACGAGATTGTGGGATCACGATAGATCCTTGCAAGTCTTGCAGGCGTATAGTAAACTCGATGCAGGATTTTAAAAATTGTATAAGCCTATCTCTGATAGAAACCAGGTGAGAGAAGGGGGAATCCCACGCCTCCTCCCAGTCGTCGTCAGAGAGATCCGGCACGTCCATTGCCCATTTTGGTTTGCAAGGGAGCTTATGGACACCTTCCGTGGCTGACAGGGCCTGGTACACCAGCGATAAAGGTTTTTGTATACCCTCCCGTCTGAGCGTGAATTCCAGAGGCGAAACCGCAAGGGAACAGTAAGGCCCCTCCATCTGCGCCTGGAATGCATGTCGTAACTGGAAGTATCGAAATAGGTATAGCTATAGGAATAGGAATACACTTCCCTTTTCTGTGTTCAATATTAAAAGTAATCACATTGTGATCACTATTACCCAATGACTCCCCAATTACAATATCCTCGATTAACTCTGCATTATTAGTGACAATTAGATCTAAGATGGCATTTTTTCTGGTAGGAGTCTCCACCATCTGGTCCATGAAGTTGTCGCGCAACATGTTTAGAAATCGCCCCGCCTTTGCCGTACCCGAAGTTCCATTGGCCCAATTTATGTCTGGGTAATTGAACTCTTATTCTGCCTTGATTTCGGTCGTCCGGTTGTTCCACAAGGGAGTGTGTGGCGATAATTTAGCACCTTCTGGGTACAGGATTTTACATACTTCATCCCAGGCCCTAAGAGTTGCCTCCATAGGGGCCGTCAGGGGATATGGCGCCCCCACTCCCCTATAAACCAATCCCGTAAGAGCCGCATACGACCCCATTAACGCTGCCTCTGTTACCACAGCCGCATCACCATCGTCCGCAGTAAGCCATCTGTGTGCTACCACCATCTGCCCGCTACCACCATCTGCCCCGCCAGGTAGTATTTCTTGAGATTAGGTAATGCAAGGCCTCCCTGAGTCCAAGGTTCCTGGAGAAGGCTGAGCTTCACCCGTGGAGTCTTGGAATTCCAAACAAAGGTGGAGAAGAGTCCATGCATCTGTTTAAAAAAAGCGTTAGGTACCCGCGTGGGAGCATTATGGAGGAAGTACAGCAGAACAGGGAGTACCTTCATCTTGATGAGATTAGTGCGCCCTATAAGAGTCAGCGGTAGGTGCATCCACGCCTCCAGCCTGCGTTTAGTATTCGGTAGCAGAGGGAGCACATTCAGTTTATAGTAATCCCCCACCCCCGCAGTAATTGTAACCCCTAAGTAGGTAAGTTTGTCCACCCATTGGAGAGGGAGATCAGGGTTTGCCTGCAGCTTAGTCAGAGGACAATGGTAGAATATGTGACTTTGACCAGTTCACTCGCAACCCCGAGAACACAGCGAACTCCTCCAGCACCTCCAACACTGCACGTAGGGATGGCCCAGCATCAGAAAGAAACAGTATGAGGTCATCTGCGTACAGTGCCAGGCGCTCCTCCACCCCCCCACCTGGATACCCGCTATGTTCGGGGAGGATCTAAGGGCCACCGTCAGGGGTTCCATCACCAGAGCAAATAAGGCTGGGGATAATGGACAACCCTGACGTGTGCCCCGCTCCACTGCAAAAGGTGCGGAAAGAGCATGTCCGATTTTCAGAGCTGCCCTGGGTCTATTGTACAGTATATCGATCCATTGTCTAAAACGTGGTCCAAAACCCATAGATCGGAGTACTCGGGCCATAAATCCCCAATCCACCGAGTCAAATGCCTTGGCTATGTCCAATGACACCAACGCTCTGGTACTCTCCACCCCCTGCGATAGATGAATAAGGGTAAAAACCCTTCGCAGATTGGTGTCCGTGGACTTGCCCGGCATGAACCCCGTCTGGTCAATGTTAACCAGTGAGCCTATTACCTTGGACAATCTGGTTGCCAGTACCTTGGTCAGAATCTTGAGATCCATATTGAGAAGGGCAATTGGTCTGTAAGAGGAACACAAGAGAGGGTCCTTGCCGGGTTTAGGGAGCAGCACCACATGTGCATCCCGAAAAGAGTCCGGGAGTCCACCAGTCTCCAGGGCAGATGCATATAGGTACCGGAGCCTGGGGGCCAATTGCTCCGCGTACAATTTATACCATTCCCCAGGCAGGCCATCCGGCCCTGGGGATTTCCCATTAGGGAATGAAGCAATGGCCGCCAGTATCTCAGGAACCGACACATCCGCATCCATACTTCCACTGTCCACCACACCCAAAGCCGGCAAGGATAAGCCCCCCAGGAGTGCCTCCAGGCGCTCCGAATCATACGTTGGGATCCTAGAGTATAAATGTTGGTAGTACTTCTGAAACTCCTGTAGTATGTCCCGAGGTTCCGTAACCCGATCACCCCCCTCCCTTATAATACACGGAATAGATGTTTGGGTTCTCTGATCCGCCACTAGGAGGGCCAAAAGTCTACCATTTGTGTCACCACGTTCAAAGAGTGATTCACGGAGTTCCCTCAGGGAGCAACTGGTCATCTCCACATGGTGTAGATGAAGGGCTCTGCGTGCTACTCTCAGCGCCTCCAGAGAAGACTCCCCCGGGGAATCCGCGAAAGCCGCCGCACACCCAGACACCCTCTGCAACTCCTCCAATGTAGCGTTAAACTCCACCCGAGAGGCTTTAATAGCCGAAACATATTCCCCCCTCACATTAGCTTTAAAGGCATCCCACACCACACTAGGGGATGCTGTACTCTCATTTACCTCCCAGTACCCATCCATAGCGGGGACAATATGGGCCGAAACCGCTTCCACGCTCAGCCAACTCGGTGACCGCCTCCAACACCCAGAGCCCCTCAGACCAGGGAGCAACAAGGAAATCGATAAGGGGACATGGTCTGATAATCCCCCAGGTAGATAGGTAGCCCCGACAACCAGATTAAGCAGATCCCTGTTGCCAAAGGCCATATCTATACGGGCCGAGGAGCCATGAGTGTGAGAAAGATGAGAGTACGCCCGCTGTCCAGGATTTTTCCATCTCCATCCAAGCCGGCCGCATCCGCCCAGGATAGCAATTCCAATCCCGCAGCTCTGGCCGTATTGGAGGAGTCCAGAGAGGGGTCCAGTATGTTATTAAAGTCACCCGCTATTAGGACAGGCAAGGGAAGGAAGGCCGCCAACTTCTGAAAGACGGTGTAGAGGATCTGCACCTGAAAAGGGGACGGAACATACATATTAACAATAGAAAATTGCTTCGCATTCACATTATTAAAACAAGATACCTGCCCCCGGGATCAATGATGGTATGGGTAACCGAACAGGGTAGGGACCTACTAACTAGGATCGACACCCCCCTTGCATATACCGAATAAGTAGCATGGTATGTTTTATGCAGCCATGGGCATCTTAATGTCAAAATCTTGCTACCCGTGAGGTGGGTTTCCTGCAAAAGAATAATGTGTGGGTGCTGTTGCTTCAGGTAATTCAAAATCATAGCACGTTTGAATTTATCATTGAGACCCCTCACATTCCATGACAAAATATCAATACGATCCCCCATCAAAACAAATAAGAGACATGAGTGGCCTAGGAGAACACATTGGACACATCAGGCCGAACATATGCAAGAAAAAGAACCTCCTCCTATCGCCCTAAGGACACACATGGCACATTCCCCCCCCCAATAAACAACCCCAGAACCCACATTGAGAACTCCCTTGCTTGCTAGTAAACAAAACAACCTACCCCACTAGAAGCTTAAACCCAAACCCCCGACCAATTGTCAGAGCACCTCCAGGTAAAGGTGTCCCAGTGTTGGGATAAAAATCCCCAAAAGGAAAAAATAAAAGGGCTAAACTAAAAAACAGCCAGTTCCGGGTGTGATGTAGTATCCGCCGCCTCCTGATGGAAACTAAGCCATCCACCAAAAATAAGAACGTGGGGCAGCCTTCGGGCTCCGAGGAGAACAGCAGAAGATGGTACAGACTGAGTCCACCCGAGTCCCTAGTCGCCCCAAAACTAACTCCTGCCCGACAGTAAGGTGAGATCCCATGACAGTCCCAAAGCAGGGCAGTCCTGATGAGTCCAGGCCAGGAAAGTAAACCAATTAACGCAGATCCCTCTTATCCCAATGCATCCAGCCAGTCTCCCACCTGGGCCGGGGTATCAAAAAAGTGAACCTTGCCTGAATGCTGGACACATAGTTTACTCGGATAAAACATGCCATATTGGATCCCCTTCTCCCGAAGTCTGCGACGCACATCCACAAACGACCTCCTTCGCTTCTGGATCTCTGCGGAAAAATCAGGAAAGAACCGAAGTTGCGCGTTACCGCAGCACATGTCGGGGGACTTGCGAGCTGCAGCCAGGATCCTGTCTCTGTCCCTGTAGTTCAAGAGGCGAGCAAAGAATGGGCGCGGGGGGGGCTCCAGGTATCGCCCTGCCAGTGGGCACCCGGTGCGCCCGTTCCACCACGAATGTAGGGGGCAATGTGTCAAGCGCCAGGACTTTTTTAAACAGGGTTTCAGCAAAATGTACCGCATCCGTTCCCTCTTCCCCCTCTGGTACTCCAATAATGCGTACATTATTTCTCCTCATGCTGTTCTCTGCGTCATCCACCTTTGCAGCGAGCACACGCACTGTATGTTGCAGATCAGTAATTGCAGCCGTATGGCCCTGCACCGTGTCCTCCACCTGCGACACCCTCGTTTCTGCCGTGGCTAGGCGTGTACGGATTTTGTCTAAATCATGGCGGATCAGGGTGCATTCCACAGCCAGGTGGTCAATTTTGGCCGTGAGGGTGACTCGGCACCCCTCAATCGCAGCCAGGATTGCAGAGGTCCCTGCAGCTTCTGGGGTATGTGGCACAGTCCCCCCAGTAGTAAGTGTCTGTGGTGGCCCTTCACTCACCCCCTCCACGCTATCCCCCTCCATGTTCAACAGCGGCAGGAGAGGCTCAGGAACAGGCACAGGGGAGTTCAAGATGGCGCCGGCCTTTCCCCCACCTGAGCCCTTCGTTTTCCTGGTGGATCGTCTCAGCGCTGCGGCATGTCTGCGGTACCTGGCGGACATAGATCGTCGCTCAGGTGAGTCTAGCACAGGGTGAGGGACCGGAACGGGTCAAATGGTGCGGTAGGCAGGATATAATTCAGGATTTTCCGAGCGGAGGCAGCAGAGCTTCACCCGACACGTGCGCTCCCTCTCACATCGCGGCCACGCCCCCTTGAGAATAAATACTTGAATGTCCAAAGCCTAGCTGCAGGCTCAGTTTAAAGCAGAGCCATAGACAGATGACATTTTTAAATTTAAGCTGTTGGTGACTCTGCACACACCACTTGAAAACTATCAACTGAACAGTGACTGCAACCTATCAGAAGCAATTTTAGCCACGTATGGCTAGCTTTAGGAAAAAGGTCTGGGCTTCCCATAGAAGCCAAATTACAGATATAATTTATACAGTCTATGATTGGAAATGGAAGGAAAAATATTACGGTTTCCTTTTTACAACACAAACACATATACATGCTGACACTTTTGTTAGTATAAAGATAATTTATCTTTCAGACCCTTGAAAAGTAGCCAAGTAGCCTCCTGAGACTGAATTTCACTTCATTATGTGGAATAAAAATTGTCCATACAGAAAAGAAAAAAAAACAAACATACTATGTAATGGAAAATATCACCCCTAATCAAGGAGTTATCAGGTTATAAGCCTGTCGGTTATGGGCACATGTTGCATCATGTCACTAGTCCTGTGCACAAAAAACATCCTGAATTATCATGATGATTGGTTTATCTCTGGTAGTAACTAAATCTACTTTTCACACTGAGCACTTTAAAATGAACTACATGTTAAATGCAAGACCATAACCAGCACACTCTAATGATATGAGGAAACAGCAATTATTGTACATTTTTTAAATACAGTATACATCTCTGAATGCAGTGATTTTAGCTCAGACAGCCATTAAAAAATATCTGTAGTTTTGCTTGTCACATTTAAATGCTTCATACTATTAAACATTTAACAGATTTATATTCAAATACGTAGGTTTAGATAATTGACGCGGGCCTAAATCATTTCACTTGAAATGTTGAAGTATAGAGAAGGAGTTGGCATAATGATTGGTATGCTGATAAATAATGATGGAGATTCAACTGATTTAAAGAGAACAAAACCATTTAGTGGCAGGGGATGTCATGAAAGAACACAAACAGTTTGCATTGAGATTGAAAGCAATGATTTGGTAAAAGGAAAAATAAATTAGCAAATTGTCACATTTATTAAAATAAGAGTTTTACCGCTTTCATTAAATGGACAGAGCAGAAAAACAATTATTACTACAAATATACTCTCTTATACGACTTTCATTAGCACTCAAGAGTTTATGTGCTTTCAAAACATACAGTAGAACAAGGACATACTTCAATGTTATACACAAATGCTGTGCACACAACATCTGAGGACCCATTATAGCTGTGGAACAAGTTCGTGAACTCACTGAATTGTGTTTTTTTTTTGGCATGAATGCATTCCAAACTTTGGTTTGACCACCATCTAAGTTATAATTCTAAATAAAAACATGTTGGCGTGAAGTAAATAAAGACTTTGTTATTTAACAAAAAAACAGTCAACATTTATCTTTGTTGTACAAGTGGTTTAAACGCTCAATGTAAAAGTAAATGTCCAGTATAACATCTTGCAAAACCGGACAACTGAAAGGGTTATTAAACTATTAAACCCTCCGGGTTTTTTTTTGCATATATCTACGGCTGGCAAGCAGGAGATGTATGCTAAAACTTAAAAAAAAAAGAAAGCTTTAAAAAGGGTTTAAACATACCCGTGTCTTCCCGCGCACTCCCGTCCAAAAATCTGAAAAATCTCGGGCGACCGCAAAGGATCCTGGGGCGGGCGCATGCGCAATTCAGATTTTCGGCCCGGGAGACGAGCAGAGACACAAGGTAAGTCTATGGACAGCGTGCACCCGCATGCAGACACCGTGAGACAGGAAGTGCCAGCAAGGACAGAGATCGGATCGGAGACCCGCAGCAGCGCTGGAGAGATGGCTGAAAAGGACAGGAAAGAAGATCGGATTAAGAAACATAATTTAAGGTAAGTGCTTTCATTAACATTGGGGGGAGGGAAAATGTTTTATCCTTTAACCACTTGCTGACTGGGGTGTTTACACCCCCTTCCTGTCCAGTCCATGCCATTTTTCAGTATATAGCGCTGCGGTACTTTGACTGACGTTTATTCCGTCATGCAACACTGTACTGAAATTAATTTTATACCATTTGTTGGGGACAGATAGAGCTTTTGTTTGGTGGTATTTAATCACCACTGCGGTTTTTATTTTTTTCTATACTGTACAACAAAGAAAGTGCCGAACATTTTTAAAAATGGTTTTCCATTTATTATGTTAGGAAACATTTAATATTACCCAATTTTTTGGTAAAATATAAAAGGTGGGGTCACGTCGGGTAAATAGACACCAAACATGTCAAGCCTTAAAATTGCGCGCGCTCGCGAAATCGCATAAAACTACCATAGCCAAAATCGCCCGTAGGCAACATTTAAAAAGATTTTACCGCTCATCAGTTTAGCGTTATCAGTGATTGATGGCCCTAAAATGATTGCTCTCACTGTGACGTCCGCGGCGATATGTAATATGTGCGGCATAATTGGAGCAATCATTGTTTTTGCGTGTAGGCGCACCTAACGCATCTATGTGGGGGTGGGGGACTTTAAAACATTTTTGTGGGGGGTTTTTTGTGTGTGTGTAAATGTTATTTATTTTGTGAGCAATTTTTTTTGTAACTTTTTTTTTTACACATAACTTTATTGTTATCACATAGGGGGACTAAGAAGTCCCCCTATGTGATAACAAATTACAGGTCCCCTTTATGGAGACATCAGAAGTCTCTAAGACCCCTAATGTCACCTAGGGACCCCCAGAGAAGCTGATAAAGCACAGATCTGCTTCATCAGCTTCTGACAGAGGAATGCGGAAGTGAGGTAATATACATCACTTCCTGCATTCAGAGACCGGGGAGAAGAGCGGAGGGAGATCGTGATCTTCCTCCATTCTCAGTGCACAAAGCCACATCGCCCAGGATGGATGGACACCCAGGATCACAGGACGGCAGCGGCGGAGGCGAGGAAAGGTAAGGAGGGGGGCGCACCCTGACTTGCATCATACAAGCGATCGGGCGTCTGTACAGACGCCGGACCACTTGTATGTAAACGGCCTTCGCTGGCCGTTCAAAATCCTGGTGGTTTCCCGCTCGTGCGCGCCAGGGTTTTTTGGTTACATCAAAAAGGTCTCATAGGAATTGTCAAAAATAGGGATGCACCGATACCACTTTAAGACTGAGTACCGATACTTTTTTCCCAAGGACTCGCCAATACCAATTACCGATACTTTTTCTTAAAGGGACAGGTCACAATGTTTCTAAAGCAATACATAATCATGATTTTAGGTCAGTCTCTTAATATTATGAAGAACATGAAATGAATATTTATCATGCCATTGCTAACTAAGGCTGGGTTCACACCTGAGCGGTTTTTTTATGCTCGTTATTTTCGCGTTTTTTCGTTCAGTGAAACGCGCGTTTCAAAGGCGGTTTAATTTTTTTTTTTTTTTTTT
>NW_017306516.1:1000633-1007742 GCF_000935625.1 Nanorana parkeri | reverse complement strand
CTGATTGGCCGATTGGATGATGACAGGCTTCCTCACCAGTCATTCCTGACTGGTGAGGAAGCCTTGTCAATCATCCAATCGGCCAATCAGCGGGAGAAGAGGTCAGAATGGAGCAGATGACTGAGGACTTGGAGGAGGAGTTTGCGGCCATCTTGTTTCATTGAAGACGCTATGGAGGTCCTGTGTGCGGCGGTTTCAAGTCCTTGAAGATGGCACAGGTACTCGTTTTTTGTATCCGAGTATTTGCACGAGTACGAGTACTCATGCAAATACTCGGTATCGCCGCCGATACCGATGCTTGTATCGGTATCGGAGCATCCCTAGTTAAAACCCATCAACTGAGCATTATTAGAAAATTATTTATATAATGTACCAAAACACATTCCATCTGCCATTGTATCCAGTGGCCACCAGCATGTGGTACTCTGCTGGTTCTGATCTTCTAGAATTTTCACCATGCAGCCTCCGTTTCAACAAGGTGCTTCAGCATTTTCTAAATCTGTTGCATGTGCACTTTAGCTCCATCTGTATCCAGTTTCAACCTTGCACAGTCGTTCCTAGTTTTCCTTAGTTACTAGACTTTAGCTAGTAATCATAATCTAGTTCTTTAAATAATATTTAGTGCAAACTAGAATTTTCTTTCATTGCATTCTGCACTGTTTGCTTGCTTTTCTATTTTGTTACTGTTAATATTGCAGGGAGGCCTATGTAAAGGCCTATGTCACAAGCGTTTTTGTTGCTGGCAAAAACTTGACTCAACATGACTCAGGGCTAGTTCCCAACAGATGCTTTCCTAAGGGATTTCTGGTGCTCTATTCACATCAGTGCAGTCCGTTCCAATGGAGTCAAAAAAAATACTGCTTGCCCTATTTTAGCTGCAATGGATCACAATGGAACGCATCAAAAATGCATGCAAACGCACTGGAACGCACCTAAAATCCAATTTTAAGAAAATTTAAAAAATGCATCAGTTGCGGTACAACTGTGGTAAAATTGCAGCAAAACGCATCGCATTGCAACTGCGAAGATGCACACAAGCCCTCAACCCTCTTCCTGTTCCCATAGTATTGCTTTTGCAGTGCCCAAACCAGCAAAGTGTCAACTGGCTGGCACTCCATTGCTGGTGACTGGATTTCTGCAGAATTTCAGCTAGCAAGGCAACAAATTGGGGAAAGTAGCCATTGCATTTCAATAAATGTGTTGCACAAAGTGTTGCCAGCAGCAAAGTTGCCAGTGCAATATGACTCTGAGCATTGTGATAAGGGAAAGGTGAAAGCTGAGGAGGAAATGGATGACAGAAATTTGGGTTTGCTGCTGGGGAAAACCCCACCCCTAATGTCCAAGTTCGTTCTAGGTGGTTTCAGGCAGCAAAACAAAAAGGACTATAAAATGTTTTCCTAGAGCAGTGGTTCTCAACCTTTCTAGGGCCGGGACCCCTTGGTAACACTTGCCAAGTTGTGGTGACCCCCAAAGGTAAAATTTAGGGATGACGCGGCTGCTGCAGCGACATCTGGAGGTGTGGCAGGAGAACTGACTCTGCTGCGCTAGGAGAGAGCTGAGGAGGACTCTCACCTTGCACAGCGACCCACAGGTTGAGAACCACTGCTATAGGCAAAGACAGGACCGGGCTCTGCAGCTGGAACTAGAAGAATTGGATTTAAAGTGTGTGGCTATATAACGTATGAGGTACATACTCCGCAGTACTTTCACTGATAGGGATGGGCTCGGGCGTGTTCGCAGCTCCACGTGCCGAGCCCGCCAGGAAGCTGACAGTGCGCAGTGTCAATCACAGGCACTGAGACATTGCCCGATCTCTGCAGCTGCGGACCGGGAAAATGGAATGCATAGCTAGAGGTGTGTTTTACATATTTTTTTGCTTGAATACATACATATTGCACCCGCCCTCTGCTGCTGTCAATCACTAGAAGGGGACCTGGTGGAGAACTTCAGGTCCCCCTCTGCTGATTGGCAGCATCAGAGGGCGGTTGCAATAGCTAGTTTGCTATTGGCTTTTGCAAAGTGAAATAGCCAATAAGAATCTAGCTATGCATTCCTATGGTGTTTTTTTTTTTTTTTTCTGACTAGGTGACCCCTGGCAAATCGCAATTCGACCCCCGAGGGGGTCCCGACCCTCAGGTTGAGAACCACTGTCCTAGAGTTTGTCATTTACATTCATCTTCCATATAATATATAAAGCTGCACAATGTGTGGGTGCTCTGTAAATAAAGAATGTTACTAATAATAATAACAACAGTGAAGGAAATATTAGGTGTTGAGTTCCTTTAAAGGATAAGTTCACCTTTTGCAAAAATTAAAGAAATGCATAATTAATAATTAGGGCCTGCAGCAAACGATTATTTTCATAATCGATTATTAACCTCAAAAAAATCGGATAAAAAAAAATAATAAATACACAATGCAGCGTTACAGACAAAGTTTACTTCAGAATGAAACGGTATGCACATTTTTTGAAATCGCACTGCACTGGAAAGCAAGGCATTGCAGTACCGCGCGTTCCAATGCGGGTGATCAAACTGCAGACAGAAGTTGCATTTGGTATCCATTGAAATTAATGGCACTGCAACGCACCTCCTGCAGCATAATTTGTCAGGGTGAAACTGCAAATTACTTTTCCCACCTTTTACATATACAGTGGTACCTCGACCACGAATGCTTCTGTTCGCGAACAATTCGGTTTGCGAACAGGAAGTTCGGCAAAATTTTGCCTCCGTTCACGAACTCTGCATCGGGTGACGAACACGACTGCGGCCATCTTCCCCGCTCCGACACGTTGTTGTGGCTCCCTCTAGTCGAGATCGCGGTCACAGACAGACCTGTGCACACTTGCTGTGAAGCTTTTTTGTGTGCTTTTTAGCACATACAGTACTGTACAGTATTATTCAATAAAGCATGGCTCCAAAGAAAGTGCAGAGCAAGAATGGTGGTGAAAAGTGCAGAGCAAGAATGGTGGTAAAAAGTAAGTGCAGCGCAAGAATGGTGGTAAAAAGTAAGTGCAGCGCAAGAATGGTGGTAAAAAGAAAGTGCAGAGCAAGAATGGTGGTAAAAAGAAAGTGCAGAGCAAGAATGGTAAGAAGAAAGTTTTGAAGAAAATAACCGTTGAATTGAAGAAGGAAATTGTAGAAAAGCATGATCGAGGTTAGTGTTCACTCTCTTCATACTGTACTTTGTTTCATATTTTTGTGGTTACATTTTTTTTTACATATGGTTCAGAACAGATTAACCTCATTTGATTCTGTTCGCGACCAAAATCGGTTTGTGACCACGTCAGAACGGATTAACCGTTTTAGGTGGGCTGTGCAGAATTTATGCTGGGCTCTGCAGTGTCCCTTAACTAGCACATTGGATTCTGCTTTGGGGGCATGTATTCTGCTGTCAAAGGCATGTATTCTTCTTTGGTAAAATGTTTTCTGCTCTGGTGACATCTTTATTAGCTCTGGTAAGAAACTGCCCTAAAATCAAATGTGTTGTTTTAGAAAAATTGTCACATGTCCCTTTAAAAAAAAAAAAAAAAAAAGTATTGGTAATTGGTATCGGCAAGTACCTAGGGGAAAGTACTTGCACTTGGTCTTAAAAGTGGCATCGCATTGCATTGCAAAACAATTTGAATTTTAAAACTCTAAGGCAATATAATAAAATAACCAAACTTTTCCTTAAAATAACACCAAAATTGGACAAAAAATACAAATTATATATACTGTATATAAAAGCCCAGCCATCAGTTTAGTGTTAGCCATGAATATTGGCCCGAGAATTATTGCATGTGCAATAATGGTTTCCTACGTAGGTGCACCCAAGTTGTGTTTCTGTTAGAATGTGTTCGCATTCGCGGGGTTGGGGAACTTTACATTTTTGGGGGGTATTTTTAAATTTTATTTTACTTAATATTTTTTAAACTTTTTTTTGATCTTTACTTAACTTTATTGCTATTACATGGTGGGGTCCACAAGCACCCTATGTGATAGCACATTGCAGATGACAGGTTCTCTTTAAGGTGACATTAGGGGTTCAAATAGACCCCTATTGTCACCTTTTAACTTCAATAACTTTAGCTAGGGGAATGACAGCAGCATACTGAGACAGCTGAATGTAATCACAGCATACAGTGGCTGGGAGCAATAGCCAGCCTGCTATTGGCTATTTCAAATTACAATAGCAAATAGCAAGCTGGCTATTGCACCTGCCCACTGTCTGCTGTCAATCAGTAGAGGAAGGAACCGAAGGAGAAGGAACTGATTGACAGCAGGCACTGGGCAGGTGCAATAGCCAGCCTGCTAGTGCAATTTAAAATAGCCAATAGCAGGATGGGTATTGCTCCCAGCCGCTAGATGGGTAGTTGATGCTGGCTTCATACTGCCGGCAGAAGAGGGAGCACAGGGGAGCAGCTGAGAAGGAAAAGGGGTGGCAGGAGAGGAACGGGGCGGCAGGGGGGGGGGCAATCGGGAAATGCGGCTGCAGTGGTCTGCGTTCCCGATGCCTCTGTCGATACAGGGAGGGAGAGTAGCAGGGATTAAAAGGGACACAGACCGCTGCAGCCGACACCAACGGGGAGGAGAACAGGGGAGCAGAATGACAGCAGGAGATTCAACTGATAATGAGATTCTCATTATTGATTAATTGTTTTAGCCCTACATAATAATTATAAGTAAAGCAAAGTTGCATACATATGCAGAAATTACATTACACTATCAAAGTGCCTCAGGATGTGTGATCTTACATTTATCTATGGAAAATACCATTGCTAAAAAAAAAAACCCCGAACAAATGGGCATGTTCAGAGCATAGATGAATTAAAGGCTATCGTAAGCTTTGTAAAAGGGAAACTGTCAGTATAACATACTGTACATCCCACTGCTGTCATTCTTCTCCTTTATTCAACACTTGGTGACTCCGTAAGTAACAAAGCAAGAATTAGGATGGTAGCCTACAAGCATTTACCTTCACAAACAATTCAGTAATGGCAGTTACCAAACTTAGTAGGTTCCCTTTAAAGGCAAGTTTCCCAAGAGAGACTAAGACATGCATAGGGCAACTAGAGGACAAAATGTTCAGGGCAGCTGAAGACCTGTCATGGATCCTCACAAACCAATGAAAAAAGAAAAAGGGTCAACTCATCATTTTAAAACCATCATGAAGGATTCAATGCATGTTGGTTAATGCCGGAGACAACATCTTGCCTGACTTTGTTGCATACGTCTTTGTCTTGAAGAACACTGACAAACACTTTCTAAATAATGTCCTGCATAACCTGCTTGTGGAACCAACTTGTGGCCAAGTGAGAGAAGCTGAAGACGGGTGAACATAAACAAGATTTTTTAATAGGTTAAAGAGCAATGCAATAACCTTTATCAACTATGATTTGCAGATCACTGATCTGACACAGTGATGTGACCTATGACAGGTTGCTATGGTTTTTTTTCCACACCTAGTTCTTTCTATAGCTTGTCTGTGGGCAAAAGGCCAAAATACGCTACTTTGCATGTCTATGCTTTCTTCCAACCCTGAAGGGTAAATATACCCTTTACCACTGAAACGTGTATGTGTGTGTGTGTGTGTGTGTGTGTGTGTGTGTGTGTGTGTGTGTGTGTAATGTACTTTGTTTTCCAGCATTTTAACGAGAAAAATGTATTCTGAAATGTATGAACCCTTGTCTCCAAACACCATAAACATATAGGGACATAAACTTCTACTCAATAAGCACTGACATCTTGCTCAGAAGTGCTGTACATATTTTAAATTCATGCAATCAGATTTCACCTGTGTTTATTAATGGACACAGGCAACAGCACATTAAATAACTATCACTGAAAAGGATGTGGTGTCACGTAAAAAAACAAGGGTAAAAATTAATTAAGTATTCCAAACCTGGTCACTGAAGTCTTCTGGGAAGATCCTCTGCAGCTCAGGATCTGTAAATAATTGACAGATAATATTAATTGGCTTTGGATTAGTGAGCAAGCAGAGAATCATACATTAATATTTGATCAGAAGATGATAGAAATCCTGGCAGGGGATCCTGCAAGGGCAGCCTAGGTCTGTGTAGAGTAAAGCAAAGAACTCTCTCTGAGATTCTCCCTTTAGCCTTCCCCGAAACATAAAAAAGAGGAACAAAAATAAAAGTAAAAAAGAGCTCCGCAGCCCCATTAAATGTAAACTGTTACCTGACACTACAACTAACCAGCCTAAAATTGACTTGCAAGGAAATAAGTGCTATCTTTTTAAAGAACACAGACTGTTGTCAAATGGCCAGGAGAATTGCACAGTGAGAACTAAATGCTGCATTCAGTGAAGGGGGGTGGGGGAGTATCTGCAAGCTTGTTAACTGTCTTTTGATTTACAAAGGAGACACAAAAGTATTCGGTCATAGAGCTTAACATGTTACTGTATGTAAACAGTTCAAGTAAATTTTTTCGTTTGTGATAGGGTGGGAAATGCCTAGAATTTCTATCAGGTTTTTCTAGCTGTTTGTGTCCACACTGTGGAAATTCATTCTCCATTTTATACTAGTGGCCATTGTCACTCTGCTGTGTCTTTGGGACAGGAAGCAAAAGGCAAATCTCCCCAAAAAGTAAACAAAACAAAAAAAAAGAAGACATTTTAAACATTCTAACAAAATAGAAAAACAAAAATCTGACTACAGATACACTTTAACATTAACTATATGCATCTGTCTGTTATTAAAACTGAGGGAATTACAATGCAAAGAACAATAGCAAAGTAAAATAACTCTGAAGTCAATTACATAAATGAATTGCATTATATGTAAAAAAAAAAAAATTACCCTAATAGGCAAATAAAAAAGCTTCATCTGAGTGATGTAATTCATCATTTATGAAAACACTTTGCCAAACGTAACTCCAGAAAGCACAAAGCCACTAAATTCCCAACCTTAGTCATAGATATATGGATTTCATTTGTCCGAGTGTATCATATAGAAACATATGAATGGCAAATACACACGTTACAGACACACACTGGTTAGGTATTTTGTGTAAATTATATTTGGAAACTAAGTGCAAGTTAAAGTAAAGTTTCTCTAAAATCCTAAAATCACAATACAGTTTGCCCCCAACACACCCCCCCACAACCCC
>NW_017306516.1:971137-1000301 GCF_000935625.1 Nanorana parkeri | reverse complement strand
CCCCCCCCCCCGCGCCATCTGTAACATATGTAATATGTATGTAAACAGTTGTGGTGCATTAATGAAGATTAGCCTATTTGTTAACTTGTGTTGCGCTAAGGCGGCCCATTCATTTTGACAAATTCAACACAATGCGTGTTTGAAGCACCTTTATAATCCAGGGCATTACAACCCACAGAGTTTTCACATCTGTGCATTGTGGGGCATTATATATTTGTGATGGGGCGTCATTCAGAAAGGATGGCAGCACAGCTCACATACACCTGTATAAAAAAATGCACTGCGGTAAAGAGCTTTACAGCACATTACCGCAATGCATAGATGTGATTTCGAACTTAAAGCAACACTAAACTCAGGAGTTAAATCTTCAAAATGCATTCAAGTACGTTATCTATTTAAATTTTTTTAGCTTACTTGTGTATCACTCAGCTGTAGGTCCCCCAAATCATCTCTGAATTAGGGCTGACACTGTCCTTCCCATGCTACGCTCGCTGCCGTGATGGACTACAATCTCAATACAAATTAGTAATCTAAACATGTAGTCCATCACTAGAGCGAGCTTGGGAGCAATGACTACTTTGCAACATAGCTATCTTGCATACATCCTAGCTATCATCTGATGCCCATATCAAAGTCAAACAGAGATAAACACATAACATTATCTTTAATTAGAAGCCAGTGAACACACCAGTATGTTTTTGAACTGTGGTTATAAAAAAATAAATTAAAAAAAACACTGGGTGAAACAGTATAGATACTCTGTCTATAGTGAGAAATAAACTCAGGACAATGGGTTGTTAGTATGTACATGCTTGTATGTTCATACAAATAAAGAGCAAATGATCTTACTAACAAATATAGACACACAAAAAAACAACCAATTTTAAGTACTGTACAGCATCCAAAATGGCCAATAGCTGGGATATAAAGTAAAACCTTGGTGCCAGAGGGCTCGCATGAGCCAGAAGAGTAAAGCAGTTCAAGCTGAATTAGCCTCAGACACCTTCTCCTTCTATATCATAATGCTTGCAAATATGTGAGCTAAGAGTTGCCTTGGGACACATCGCTAACAGATGCAGACTTCATAGCCCACAGTTTTGATCATCGTGTCTGGGCGAGGCAATCCTACAATCTTTACAGCACACTTAATTTTGTCGGGTCTGTAGCTTAAGGGCAACTGAATTCTTTCATGAGTAATTTTAATGTTTACTTGTTCCTCGGAGTTGGCTTGAATACTAAGTTTTCATAGGCCAAATTTGTTTTATGAGCATGTTAATGCACGGATGGTTCCCATTGTAAATCTAAAAGCATGAATTCTACCAAAAGTTACATTTTTTAAATAAACAGAACACAGAGTGGCTGGGAATATAGTCAATGCCTGCCGTCTCCTACAGTCATTACTGGCTCCCCATTAAATTTTGCCTTATTTACAAGTCCTCCCCCCTACTTTAAAATTCTGCTCCATCCCATTACAAATGAGTCATGTATCCACAGATCAGGATGTACTATGGTACAACACATATTCAAGACATTTACAAAAATGGTCTTAAAGATAAACCACAAGCAGCAGCTCTTTGCTCACCAATACACCCTTAGGGCCTGTTCACACCATCCAGCGCATTCATGTCACAGTTACGTGACATGAACACACTGGATCAAATAATCAAAGCCTCTACACGTTCTGGGGCAGGAGGAAGTGTGGTAGTGCTATTCATTTCAATGGCACCACAAACCCCCCTTCTGCCCGCAGTGCGATCTCCCGCACTGGAACACGTGGTACAGCAATGCCCTGCATTCCAGTGCGGTGCGATCACACACAAAAAAATCACACTAGCACTATTTTTTGCAATCGCACCTGACTGGAATGCAGGTCATTGCTGTGACATGCGTTCCGGTGCCGGCAATCATGGGGAGGCTTGGATTATGCAATTCCATGCGCTCATTTAACGAACTGTGACATGAACGCACTGGATGGTGTGAACGGGCCCGTAATGTGCGCCGACTGGTGTTTTTCTGCACTTGACCACCACCAGCTACTACAAGGGCACATTGAAAACAATCATTTTTCTACATGCTCTGTTCACTACAAAATACTGCTTAGTGGGATCCAGTGTGTTGCAAAAAAATGCAGACATGCTGCATTTTTCTGCATTGCACTACAGGTCAACCAACGTTACTGTCCATCTCTGCACCAAAGATAAGCTATGGTGCATAGAAAGGAATAAACTGTCACTCTAAAAGTTCAATAAATTTAAAAGAAAAAAAGGTAAACAGTGTCTTGTGTTATAACCTAAGGCACCGCCCCCCACAATGGACACCAGCCTGCACACTACAACAGCTTGTTTCAGCATTCAGGCTGGTGTAAAGAAGCCCTAAATGTTTTCAGTATCTGAAATTAACTTGGTATTAGCATCTTCCAGTGTAAAGCAGAGCTCAGACTTGTGAAGGAAAAGCAGCCAATCAGTTATTCTGCAGTGCAAGGAGCATGATGATAGGAGGGACTGGAGTGACAGAGAAACAATCTCAATAATCTGTGGTTTCTACTTTCACTGTCTGGTCACAAAAAGGGAGACCTGTGCTACAGAATGGCAGCAGAGAAAATTTAGGCCTGCCCTGCCAGACAGTATTCCATGATGTGGAAGAGCTGTGTAGTTCAGAAATGTAAGGAATGAAATAGAACTCCTTTGGCAGGATAACAGCTGCCATATATGTATTTAATCTGTATATTTAGCTACCCTGTTTCCCCGAAAATAGGACCTACCCCGAAAATAAGACCTAGTTGTGACCATTCCCAGGGCCGGTGGTGGCATAAGGAGGAACTTGAAGAGCCGGTGCCAACTAAGCCAGCGCTAGAGGAAGCAAGGTGGCACAGGAGGGAGCAGAGCCACATAAGCCGATGCCTCCTCTATAGCGCCGGCTCCTGTCACAGTTGGAGTGATACCAAATGCACTTCGCCTGTGAGGAATCGATAGTGAAAGTGCACTTCGCTCATTCTGGCCAGCGATTGGTTAGCAAATTGCTCTTGGAAAGGTACGGTACCCCGGATTGCCCTGAATACATATAGACTGTTGTACATGAATAAGTGTGTATTGTTGTACATAAAAAAAAATATAAAAAAAATAAGACCTACCCCGAAAATAAGACCTAGTGTGTTTTTTTGAGCCAAAAAATTATAAGACAGTGTCTTATTTTCGGGGAAACACGGTATATTGTATACTTTCATTATACACAGTAAGCGCAATGATTGATCTTTGTTTCAGTAGCACAACAACCATTTTCTGCGTTTGTGGAAGCTATACTTGAACACAAATCAGGATTACAAAAATGATTCAGTTTGTCCACAGCAACTAAACATCTAGTCTGACAAATGAAGCAAAATATTGGGTTGTAGTGATTATCTTTTGTTTCTGTTTCCCTCACTCTATTTTGGTAAATCTGGGCCAGAGAATCAGCTCATTGCAGTGTGCAATGATTATGAAAGGTACACTCCAATCAGAACTGCAAAGGCATAGAGGGAGCTTTAATTTACTAGGTTTACTTTAGTTTTGTTTTTATCAAGACATTGCTTTAATGTACACCATTTTTATGACTTGTTTGTTATACAGGCGAAGTCGTCCTAAGTACTAAAAAGATCCACACAGCTAATCCAATCTCCAATCACATCAAACCTACATAGGATGTTTTATTCTAACTGGTGCTACAAAAAACAAAGAGAATAAAAATTACCCAACATACACTTGAGGAAGTATATTCTCACTGAGGATGTAAGTAATGCATTATGAGTAAATTGAGTGGACATTCTGACTGTAGCACGGTCCAGTGCCGGCTGAGAAGCATTGATATCTTATCGATTGGCTTCACTTGCTGCCCTAAATTGCTTTTTAAAGCAGAAATCCCCTAAAAACATTTCTCTGCTGCTGTATATTCAGTGGAAGAAAGGAATAAAACACCAACTGGGAGTCTGTCAACAGCTAGTTTAACATTACTGCACTACCATTAAAGGACAGCTTCACTTTTGGTGAAATAGTCCTTTACAGCAGGGGTCCCCCGGGCCGTGGTCCGGTACAGTCCATGGCCTGTTAGGAACTGGGCAGTCTCCTCGGCAGTCCCTCTCCCCATCAGGAGCTTTCACTTAGTTCCTTGTGGCCGTGCAAGTGAGAGTAGAGGAGGCTGTGCCTTGTGTACTGTTACCTCTGCGCCGTGTACACCCTTCTCACCCCCCATCCAGGGGCGAAGGATTACTGTCTACTGCTTGGACCGAGAAATCAGTGCTCTGCCTGCCAATCTCAGCATCTTCACTGCTTACCCGTATGTGTCACCCCATCCTTACACGTCACCCTGCAAGGAGTGCACTCTCCTCCCTCACTGGGGGCATACATTGTAAAGTGCTGGAGAGTTCTGTACTGTACCCAACCCCGGGTCCATGGAAAAATATTCTAGCTGGTGCCCAAAAGGTTGGGGACTGCTGCTTTACAGCTTTCCTCTACCCACAAAGTGTGGATTCAACCACAGGAAAAAAAGATAAATGAAAACTAATGCAGCCACCTTATCCAAGGGTAGGTAAGCTACAACATATATATAGATTCAAGAAGGGGACAACAATCCAAGCTATTGGCATAAGGTCCTTTAGGAGGAAGACTGAAGGCCACCCTGGAGCTTTTAGAGGATAGTGACCAAGAGAGGCCCAACAGGATCACTACCTTGGCAATTAGGTAACTAAATAATACACCAAAAAGCACCTTGGGAACTAACAAATCAGCTTCAGAAGCAGGGAAAGTTATGTGACTGGAGGTGACCATGCAACTCCTGGGCAGCAGAGGCTGTGTTCTGGACCTGTAACACTAGTTGTCTGTGAAGTGCCATAAGCAGAGCCCAGTACCAGAGGGTCACATTACAATCATTTGCATCATGGCAGGGTAAAAGTACAGCCTACGAGGTGTCGCCAAGGATCAGCTGATCCGGATAGCTGCAACACAAGCTCAGCTGTGCAGCATTAAGGAACATTTTGATTAAAGAAAAATAATAATTACAAAAAAAGTCTATTAAAAATAGGCATACTTTTCACCAAGGAGAAAAAACGTCCACCCTCCTAGGACACTTGAAAAAAAAAATCATGGGAATAGAAGGGGTTATACTTGACTGGCAAATGTTTTTTTTTATTTGCCAGTGCCCAACTTCTCCTTAAGGAAGCAGCATAATCCAATCATCTCAGATTCTATTGATATAGATATAAGTGATTCTGCGCTGGACCTAGAAAAGTGTATAAGTGCTAGTGTGCCAATTAAGTTTGAAGGCTGCATGACCTGCTAAAACCCCCTGAAGACGTCAAGACGACGAAACGCGTAGGGGCGGGCCTCACTACACGCCATACTGAATACAGGACTCCGTTCCTAGGCTGTTTTACATTGATCGAACAAAAACTTTGGTTGTTCGTATTTGTTCGTTTTAAACTTGATGTTTTTAATAAAGCCTTGAAAAATATTACACAATGAAAGGCTTTTTTCTTCCATAAAACGGGGAGACATATCCTTCATTGAAGAGCACAACTGAGCGGTTTCCGGCTGCTTGTCACAGCCACTACTCACGAGCACAACGAGACGGTGGATGGATGCTTCAGCCCTGGGAGCTTCTGTTTGAGCGTTTTCCGGCTGCTTATCACAGCCACTACTCACGGTGAGTTACTACTGACAGAGGCATTGGTTTATTTTCACTTTTCAAAGCCAGCCTGGTAATTAAATCATCTTTATGGCATGTAATTACCCTGTAAATACTGGGGGTGGGGGAACCTCATATTTAACATTTTTCTCTAAAAACAGACATTACACATTACTTCTAAGGAAGCAAAGTGCTGCTAAATCTTAAATGTTTGATCAAATAACCACTTTTGTTATGAAAAAAAGGAGATGATTAGATAGTTAAGTAGGATTGTGGCAAATATGGATCAAAAAGTTTATCATATAGGTCATGAAATGCTATAAAGTGCTATTAGAAGCACAAATACTTTGTTCAGTTGCCTCCAATGGGTTTTTTACATATGCTACGATACACTACTTGCAGACCCACAACTCTACCTATTCACCCTTGATGCATTGAACCATAGTATGCCCCCACCACACTGTGTACACTCATGTCTTGACTAGCTGCTAGCATAACAGCCAAAGTCCCAAAGGATAAGATGAAACTCACAGCTGTTTCAGCTTCCCTGGATCATATAATAGCTTGCTACAGTAACCGTTCATTGTAACTAGGGAGGCACTGATACCGGTTTTTCGGTATCCTGTATCGATATTTTTTTCGGTACTCCCCGATACCGAATATATACCGGAAATCTCATTAAGGAAGCCAGGCGGCGTGTAATGACTCGCCACCCGGCTTCCCGATTAGCAGGGAAGTCTTCTCCATGCTGCCTCTTCACCAAGTGCGGAGGCAGCATGGAGCTGTCTTTCTGGCCAATCAGGAAGCCACGCGCCGTTTAATGACTCGTTGCCCGGCTTCTTGATTGGTTGAGAAGCTGGCCAATCAGGAAGCTGGGCAACGTGTAATTACACGGTGCCCGGCTCCCTGATTGGCTGTGAAGCCGACACCATGCTCCCTCGTCACCAGGTGATGAGGGAGCATAAAGCCGGCTTTCTGGCCAATCAGAAAGCCAAGTCGTCGTCCGGCTTCCTGATTGGCCAGCTTCCTGACCAAACAGGAAGCTAGGCGGCGAGTCATTACACGTTGTCCGGCTTCCTGATTGGCCAGGGAAGCCGTCTCCATGATCCCTCATCACCAATGACGAGGAAGCAGGGAGTAGGCTTTCCGGCTCGCACTCGGGATTCCCGATACCGAAAGCTCCGGTATCAGGCTAGGCATCGAAACATTTGGGTGAAGTACTCGCCTGAATACTCGGCATCGGCACTGATACTAGTATCGGTGCATCCCTAATTGTAACAATGTAAAACTTTGTTACACTGTTAAAATGTAGCAGCCTATTACTGCAGTCTACAGTTCTATGATCTAATCGTAACTTGTATTCATAACAGAAAAGTCCTACAGCAGGCCTTTTAATCTCAATAATTAAAGAAAACAAAAGCAAAATGGGGTCACAGAAGTACATTAACTAATATACTCTTGTGACCCACACTCAGCAATAGCCGGCTACTACCCACTATATATTGACAGCGCAAAGCCGCACTGCAGCCGGGCAGGATCCCAATAATATTGTCAGGATCCACCCCGCTGCCTGATTGATAGCGGCCTCTAGATCCAGCTGTGCCCACCCCCTGCAGAGACCTGCAGAGCTTACATATACATATGCAGTTCCGGGCCACTTTACACAGTTAAATAATTTATTTTAACACTTATTTTTCTAAAACACTTTGTATCAAACACTTTTTTCGTTTTAAAAATACTTGTTTTTAGAATGTTTTCATAATTTTTATGTCTCCGCACTGCTGATCTTGACCAGCAACCATGTGATTTATATCGAGCAGTTCTTTTTTTTAATTGTGTATCCACAAAATAATTAATACTGTAAGAACCTAACATCGGTTACTGACAGAACAAAACTGGAATTGGACTGAATCCAAAGATGCAAAGCATGCAACTTTCAGAACAATTCCACAGAACTTGGAAAATGACCACAGAACAGGGAAAGGAAGAGGGTGTTGGTACCACACCTCATTTTTGCTAGGGATGCACTGATTCGAATATTGGTCCCAATACATAGTTACATAGTATTTGAGGTTGAATAAAGACATTAGTCCATCAAGTCCAACCTATTAGGATCTCATTCTAGGAGTACCTGTACCCCTGTATATTACGGTCCCTTAAGAAATCGTCCAAAAGTTTCTTGAACAATAACCTCCACCCCCCCCCCGATACCGGAACTTCCTGTCAGAGGGAGATTTCCTCTGACCGTTAGAGCCATGATGGAACATGGAGCTGGATTTGCGGCCATTCATGAAGAAGGGCTGTTCACTTGGTTTAAGGAGAAGCAAAAATTCCGCTAGCATGGAGGCGGCTTATCAGCAAATCAAGAAGACGGGTGGCGGGTAATGACAAGCCGCCCGGCTTCCTGATTGGCCGGGAAGTCGGCTCCATGCTGTTTGGCCAGTTCGATGCTGATTGGCCGGTTAACCAGCTTCACAGCCAATCAGCATGGAACCGGCTTCCGCCTCCATGCTAGCGGAAGTACCGGTATCGGCACTCTGTATCAGCGAGTACCGAAATATAAATATCGGTACTCGTACTCAAATTCCGAAAATTGGTATCGGTGCATCCCTAATTTTTGCGTCTCTTAAAATAGAGTGAAAAGCCCTTTAAAACATTAAAAAGGCAGTAGAAAAAATGTCTAAAATGACCCAAAATCACTAGACACAATGTAATCCATTAATAGTCCAGTCATAGTGACTCATTTCCCAGGTTAATTTAAAAGACCTATGCATTTATAAGAAACAAAAGTAGTAAACTATCAGAACTCAACCAATAGCTCAGAAACCTCTCTTCTCCTTGCCAGTGGGCCCCCTGTATAAATTTTTACTAGTTTTCTAATCACTGTAATATGTCAGCTGTTTTGCATTGCCTTCAAAACAGTCTTGGAACATTTTACAGCATGATTTAAAAAAAAAAATAGTCCAATTTAACTTTATCAGTCACTAGTTCAATCAGCATCACATTAATATGACTGGTACTGAATTAATAACCATTTTCCTCCACATAAAAAGAGAGAGTTGTAAGAGAAAAATGTAGTAATGTTTCTATCAACAGAGGAAGAGAGCAGGAGAGTTTAAAGGGGGTTTCCATCAGCGCCTAAGTGGAATATATAATGGAGGGATGGAAGAAAGAAAAAAAAAACAGCTTTCTGTGGTGCTACATCTCAAAATCAAATACAAAAACTAAAATCTATCAATGATTTTTATGTGTATTATGCAGCATCCAGAAATAATAGCAAACATTGTACAAGAATAGAAAATATTTATTCACACCTACATAAACTCAGTTACAAAATATACCTAAATAGAAAGTTTGTACAAAACTGTATTGCATCACTTAAAGAAGAACTTTATCTACATGTTCAAAATAATAACAAATACTCCTTTAGAAATGTTTAGTAATCACAATCTACAAACACATACTTCTATATAATTACAGACTTTTCATTTTTTGCATACCGTATTTTTCTTTTCTTCCCAGTCTTTTCACAGTGGCCATTTCAATTAAGGGCAGGTTACTAGATCTCACTTTACTTCCGTGAATTCTGGCACATGTGACTAGGATATGTGACCATGCACATCATCTCAGGGGAGCAAAATGCCTTTCCCTGAGAGCTCATGAGATTACAGATGAGATTTCTTACCAATGCTATGCTCACGTAACCTTCCCAGGATGCAACGCTGGGGCACTTGCATCATTTGTATCAAAGTGGACCAGGAAGTAGAAAAAAAGAAATTGTAAGTAAAATAAAAATATGTTTGTTTAGCAAACGAATGTAAGATGATTTTATATCGGCATGCAGGGATGTATGCTGATGTGATTATAAGTCATAGGGGGCAAAGGTACGCCTTAAGCGTAAGCCCATACACATCTCAGATAATGGCCAATCTGTTTTGTTGGCAACGATTCTCATCATCGATTAGTTGCTTTTTGATTAGTTGCAGCCGCCACTCTGCTCCTCAGCATCTTGTCTACTGGACTAATACGGCTTACCCATTTACATTTTATCTATCTACACACACACACACATATATATAATGTATGTATGTATGTATGTATGTATGTATGTATGTATGTGTGTGGAAAAGTCATTTTCAGTTTTGGCCTTACAAATGTTGCTGCAGGAGGTGCGTTACAGTGCCATTCATTGAATGGATACCAAACGCACCTCCCGTCCGCAGTGTGATCGCCCGCACAGTGCAGTGCGATTGCAAACAATGTGCATACTGTTTTATTCTGAAGTAAACTTTGTCTGTAAAGCTGCATTTGTGTATTTTAGTATAAATAAATGACGGTATTATTTTTTTAATCCTATCCGATTAATTGATTAATCAAAGTTAATAATCGGCTAACTAATCGATTATGCAAATAATCATTAGCTGCAGCCCTAAATCTGATGGTAACATATCAATTGAGCATTATTAGAAAACATTTGCAGAGGACTCCAGGGGATAAAAGAGTATAAATAAAAGAAACATGGAATAAAGAAACCTGTTTTTTAAACATGTAAAAGCTAATAAAAATTTAAATAATAGCAACCAACGTGTGTTGTTTAAAAAAAAAAAAAAAAAGTATAATTTGTGAATATATACATGTACATGAAAACCATATTTCCTTATTATATATGCAGTCTCTGCTTCCTGATTTTATGTAATTAAAAAATGGTTATTTTTTATTGATTCTCCATTAGTAAAGACTCATGGACCCTGTTCCTAAGGAAATCCAGCTAGGAACTGCATAATGTTATGGAGGCCTGTTCAGAATTTAGAATATTCTGTTCTCTCATCTGAATTTGGGGAGCTTGCAGAGATGAGCTCCTCAGAAAGAACTGGGCAGTACATTTGCTAGATTGAAGATAGAGGCTATCATCATTTTTTTAAGGGCATACCCATCATCTGCTTTTCACACATACTAATTTTAAAGAGGAGTCAGGGGTCCCAGCAAAAATAAACATTATTCAGGACCACAGAAGGTCAGCCAATGTACTGGAATGTTTATGGACATAGGTATGATTTCTAGCAGAACACTGACACAAAACTGTAGGGGAGTGGTTAATATACAGTGATGTGAAAAATATGTACATCCCATGGAAACGGATTTCCCAGCACACAAGATTTTATTTTTCTCACAGTTCCAGATGACGGTGATATGCTTGAATAAGAACACAAGCAAAATTTCAATTTTCAAACATTTAGTCAACAACAAAAAAATTTAGCAGATGTAATGGTGTACTGCCGAAAAAAATGTTGGGATTCTTGAAGACTTCTTTTAGCTTCAAACAGCTGCTGGGTTGAATTTGCTGGCTGCTCACTCCAGGAAAAAATCAGCAGACTTGAAATCTACTTGTAAATTATCGTATTTTCCTTAAAGTGACTGGTTTCAAATCATTTGGCGATCCTTTCCACTTCCTTGCCAGACTCATGGCCATCCACAAACTTCTTTCTTAAGGCCTTAGAGAGCTCTACTGATCTTGGCATGATGACTTCATACATGTCAATAGCAAAGAAAACACCAGACCCTAGATGTCTAAGAAAGGTATGACAGGTTCCACCTGCATACTTCCTAAGGTTTTAATCACTGGCACCTAATTTGGAACTCCAGATTAAAATTTTGTGGATTTGATGTGGCAGTAAATGTAGGGGTGTACTTTCCATATGACAAGTTTACATTTTTGCTCCTTTAGATCTTTAAAATGAATAGGTCATGTCAATATTATGGTCATGTCAATATTATGTGTCATTTGTTCAGGCACATCTTTATTTGTAGGCACTGTTTGAATTACTATCTAAAGTTTGCCTTTTCAAATACGTTGGGAGAAGTCAACAATTTCCATGGAATACTTTAACATGACTGTATAGTGGTAAGGAGAATTTGACATTGTATACAGATATTAAAATATTGAAATAGCTTTATAGAGATGAAACGCTTTCAAACAAAAATTGAATTAAATACTCCTTTGTCTCGAAGTTGTAAGGAAATCAAACTTTTTTTTGTAAAATTTTATTTAAGAAAAAAATAACAAGGCAAACACAACAGCAAACAAAGTGTACCTTTTAAATTTCCCTCATCTCTAAGAAAATAGCTAGTAACGATAACGGTAACGAGTAACGATAACTATTCAATTAAAAATGTTCAATATATAAAATAACTACTTGCCCTCCTCTTTATTGGCAATTGGGTATCATTTAAGGCAGACCTCCAGCCAAAAATAAGACAAAGATCAGCCCATTAAAAGAGCAGGAAAATCAGTTTTGCTGAAATACACACCTTCAATTCAGATCACCATTTTTTTTTTCTGCCACTAGATGTCCCAGTCTGATGGACAGCATCATTCAACCAACTTCCCCTGAGCCCAGGTTGTCCAGCCTATGACTGGGCACCGAAAAAAGAACCAGCACCATGAAGAGCTCATCTCTCTGTCACTGTGCCCTCTCCTCCTAGCCACATGCTTCCTGTCAACACAAGAACAGATTGGCTGCTTCTTCATTTTATGCTTCAGCCCTGCTGTACTGGGTTTGCAAGAGGCTGACACCAGGTCGAAATGTGGAATGTGCACTACTAGCATTTTAAATAGATATAATTTAATTGTGTATTAATCATTGCAGAGCTGCATTAAATTGTGTATTTTAAATCTTGTTAAAAATCTGTTCAGAGTAAATCTAATGCCAAAACTTTTTCCATTATCTATAGAGTAGGGGATGTTTTAAATTCCCGATAGATTTTTATTTTTTCATTGATATCTACTGTATGTCCTATACAAGAGATATCTATTCCTTTCCTCTCCTGGAAGGGACAGGAGGAAATATGTTGAAGGTGAGGCAAAACCTCTCTTAGATGTCACCAGAACAAGTGACTCCATTGAAAGATTTCTCCAGTATTCCTGTTCTGGCGACAACTGAAAATTTTAGATTTTCTCTCACTTTTGGTACCAGTTTCAAGGGTCACTAGGACAAATAGAGAGGGTAATTCTGCCTAAAGGACACACAGACAGGGGTTCTAACCACTCTAGCCAAAATTAAAACCCCCAAATCTACACTTTTATGCCAATTTTCCTTATCTTTTTATCATGATCTTAATGCAGTAGCCATGTCATTACTTAATACACTCATAAATACAATTTTACTTTGCAGCATAGATTTTGCCCAAAAGGGGGCATTGAACAAATGTACTCATATTTATATTTTATATTTTCTACCCACTCCTCAAAGTATATGGCTTTGAAAAGTGAATTTTCAATATACAACACTTATCTTCCATAACCGCAGATTAATGGAGAGAAAATAGTACAACGTCGCATTAAGGTTTCAATTAGATTACAGCTAAGAGGACTGCAGAGAACAATATGGAACAGGGCTTTGAAATTTATCCTGAACAGTATAATCTTGTTGGTTAATTTCATGGAGTTTAGCAGCCTTCTCTTCTATCCACAAGTCTGAACGTTAATCTATGCTGTAACCTGATTTAATTTTCCAGTTCACGGGATGGGAATATGCTTCAAACAGCATGTTGACCAAAGCTATGTTGCTCATTTAAACAGAGCAAATTCTTCCCATGTCAGCGGAGTAGGGCAGAGGAAGAAATTTGCAGATCATGAGTAATGAAAAGCAGAGTGTAAAGAGATGTAGCGTCTGACAGAATGATAATGCTCTGTATTTTGCTGAGCAGTAACAAGACAATATCAGTTTTTCCAAAAGGAAAAACAGCAAGAACTGGCTTAAAATTAACTGTACATACATAGGAAGTATAATACAAGACTGGTAAGTTACATTAAAACTATATAATATAACCAAAGGTGCCTTATTACAACAAAATAGCTAAAGGGAATACAATCTTTGAACAGCAGCACTGAGCCCATGACAGTCATGTGCATGAAAAGAGTAAAGCAAACATTGTGACTATCAACAAAAACATTGTGACATTATCAAATGTATTTATTCAAAGGCCACTCAGTGCAGCAAAGCATCCAGCTACTGTGTTCAGGGGTGGGGCATTCTGCTTGCTGTGATATGTCCCTCCTAAGAAAGGGACCCATTGCAGATCAAAGTTACACAAAGGCAACCGTGACTCTAAGTCCTTGTTCACACCTGTACGACTTGTCGCATGATGGCCAATCCAATGACCGCAACAATGCACGACAAGAGGGCCTATTCAGACCTATACATTGCACTGCCATGTAACTTGTAAACAAGGTGCAGATGCTTCTTTTGTGCTACATTTTTGGGCCCACACACTTCAATGGAGGCACACGAAAAGCACATGTATATGTGTTTTAGCGCATAACCAGTCTTCCCTTCCTAGCGACATCTACTCTAGTCAAGCCGCATAGAAAAATGGACCAAGCAGGCCACACCATGCTTGGTGTAGAAGAACTAATAAGTGTGGTGAGGGCAAGGACACTTGTTAACACAATTATAAGGATCACTGCAGTTGCCACATGGTTGATGCTGATTGGGACGGTTACCCAACCTCACTCCAAAATAGCAAAGGTACGCTTATTCCTATATTTAGCACATGATTTTGCTTGATATACTAATGTGAGCATGTAGAAATGACACCGGATGGCCCCAGTATCTTTGTTTCTTCTTCTTCCATGGAAAGTGCAGCAGTAGCTGCGGGTGCTGGCAAAAAACATGTCAAAGCAGATATGACTCACGATCGCTCAGAAAGCACAACACAAAACATGCAGAAAACAGATACAATGAAGATGATGCCTAATCATGTCACAGAAGAATGTCCCTTGTCATTGGGCAAAACAAAAAGTATTATGCAGGAAATACACATTACAATGCATCAATGTGCATAAATGTGTTTTTAAAAAAAGCATTAATATGCAGGTGTACAATCCTGTCACTGGCAACAGCTTAGCAGATCACTTTTCACAATGCAGAGAAATATTAAACTGCTTCTACGGGGACATTCCCTTTCTGATTGATAAACGAGGTGTTGCTCCGTCTCTGGTGAGTGAAACTCTGCAGAGTTTCTGTCAGTAAAGGAGTGATGCCTCACTTATTGACCAGTGAGGGAGTTACATGAAGGAAGCAGGTGAGTATTTTCTCAGTACTTTCTCCTGCCACAACAGGATCACAAGTATGGCACAGGCCTAACATTACAATGTTTGGAAGGCCATGCTGAACTACACTGTTTAAACAAATACCGTGTAACTAAAGTGTGTGCATAGCAAACCTTTTTTTTGTTTTGCAGGGAAGGATTAGAACCCTTATAAGGTTTTTTTTTCTGTTTGTTTCCTAGCTAGGTAGATTCACCCTCTCTATTGGTGATGACCAATGTCACTTAGGCAAAAAGTAATGGTAAATCCATCATCCAAGTTCTACATTTGTCACCACAGCGAGAATAGAGAGGAAACCTTCAAATTGGGGTCACCTGTTCCATCTATCCAAGAGGTAGTCCCTCACTTGAGCCATTTTTTAATCAGATTAATTGAACTTAATAATCTGATAACTAATCGATTTTGAAAATAATCGTTAGCTGCAGCCCTACACATTTTAATAAGTGCATCTATAATACATAGGCATACACTGCAACTTACAATCAGTATAAAAATAGCAAATGGACATAACCTGATATGATGTACAGTAAACTAAGCGGTGACTGTTATGCTGGTGGTAGCTTATTTTTATTTTAATTAGCTGCAAAGGGGCAAAATATGGTATCTTTCACAGTATGTGAAGACCGTCGATATCATTTATACTTACATTAAATGAAAGGTAACTCGTAACCAGTGTAAGGGTTTATTTACATTAGTGAATAAAAAGTAACATTAGCAATTAGGAATTAGGGACATTATGTTCATTGACACAATTCCTTGAACATAAGACTATCAGAATTGTAACCTTTGAATTCTGGATGGAAGAGGTCCCTCACTCCTCTTCATTGCCTTTTCTCATCTCAACATTACAAGAAACAACTCAAAGCCGATTTAAAAAAACAAGTTCAGAAATTCTTTAATAAATGTGTGGTATAATTTTTTTTACATTTACATAAATATCAACTATCTTTGTATACAAAAGATGTCTACAAGTTAAATAGCCAAACTGTATTCCTTTGTGGGTTCCAGCAACATCAGAAATACACTTGTGGCCAATGAAGGAAAACGGTGCTGAACCCCTTTGCTTTTGATAACTGCAATATATTCATTTACTGAAGAACATCTTTCTTTCTTTTTTGTTCGTCTTTCAAACATCCAGCACATTCCTCATTTGGTTAGTGTTAAAAATACATCTCACTAATGAGATTTTTGGGTACAACTAGCGAAACTTACTCATTTACATTTTTGACTCCCAGAAAAAGTTCCAACTGGATGTCTAGCTAAGGCATCCACAGTTCATTTGATGTACAAAAAAATTAATTGGTTCCCTTTCTGCGTTGGTGAAATAGAAGAACAGAACAAAGCACCGATAGCACCACCTCGTCTTCTTGTTGCATAATATCTCTGTCTCGCAGAAGGAAGCTCAGGTTTAGAATATTAACTACCGTCTAATGATCTGTGCAACGTTTAAATAAAATCAACCGATTATTCAGATTTTATATCTAAATCACAACACAAGAAAACAATTCTCATTATAATAAGAAAAAACATTTAAAAAAAGATACACTTTTAAAGATCCTTCCACTTAAAGGGATATCCACTATAGCATCCAGTCAGTTGAGTTGCATATAATCCTATATCTATTGGGGACTTTACTGGCAAGACTCCCTGCAATAGGTGATGTTTCTGTTCCTGAAAAAAAGTTTCTGAAGTTTTTAGTGTTCTCACCCACCCTGGGTCAGGACTTTTAAGCTGCAAGATTATACATATTTGTCTCTGGGTTAAGAAATCTTAACTGCTGCCCTCCCCAGCTTCACAACTGCACCTTCTCTGTTGCTAGGATGTGCACATTACACTTTCCAGGATGCAGTGTTTCACTCAGGAGCAAAGTATCACAGGAAATCTTGTGCATGCAAGAAGTCTTGTGCATGTGTAGACACACTACAGGTCTGCCAGGTGCTAAACGCATGGCATAGACCTGAGTCATGTATATGTAAAAGCAACATGTCAAGCATTAGCAGACACGCCACAAGTCTCTGCCAGGTCCCAAATATCTGGAAGACATATGGAGTGTATGCACAGCCGGGAACAGTAAGGATTTTTTTTTTCATTCTCAGACAGGGACAGCATATTTTAGCCAGGTAGGGTGTTCTTTTCTGCCCGTGCGTGCCCGCTAGGGGGCGCGCGCGAGCAGAAAAAAATTGCCGTCTGGAGACGGCAACCCGCAGATGCAGCAGTGCCGTCCGTCCGTTTTTCTACTACGGGCGGACGGCAAGAGGTTAAGCACAAAAATATTTTTTTCCTTCCTTTTCACCTGCCAGTAACACACTACCTGACCTAGTGTGACAAGGCTAACTCACTGTATCTACAGAGATGGACTGTTGTCACCGTAGGACAGAATGTGTGTGTGTTAGGACAACAGAACACCTTCTTTTCTCCATAACATAGGAAGATGTGTTCTGTAGTACATAGACAGAGTTGTAGATAATGTAACTGATAAGAGTGCAGCAAAATTTTTAATTTTATTTCTTTACTTATCAAACGGATATATCAAAACACATTCAATGGTATATTTAAAGGTTAAGTCCATTTTCCCAGGTGAATCCAGGAAAACGGAATTACCCCCTCCAATCTCACCCCCTCCTGCTAGATTTACCTTTCGGCGAACGCTCCTTCCCCTCTGCCAGTATGAGTATACTATCCGTATCCCATACTGCTGGGTAAAGCAGCCCTGCACTCTGCATTCTGAATTTTGCTCACAAATGGTGAATGAATAAATAAAATGTAAAATCCAGAACAAAGGGCTGCAGTACAGGGTATGGATAGTACACCCATACCGACAGAGGGGAAGGAGCGTACACCAAAAGGTAAGTATAAGGGGGCGGGGCTGTCTAGATTGGAGGGGGTCATCCCATTTTCCCAGATTCACCTGGAAAAGTAGAATTACCCTTTGAAGGAGAACTATGGGGTTAGGGCTTTTCCCCATAGTTCTCCTAAGGGTAACGGGAGGACACAAACTAGCGTCCTCCCGTCACCCTAAGCTCAGTATACCGCGAGCTACAGCTTCCCGTCAATCACCGCTGCTCTCCCGCCTGTGATCGGACTGCTCCAGCCGGCGCCCAGCGGGTAGGAGAGATTGCTGTCAGCTGTTGCGCCCCGCCCCCAGCTGCACCTCTGCCCTCCTTCCCCCGCTGCGCATTTGCCAGCCCCTCTTCCCATTCAGTGGCTCCCAGCCGCTGGATGGGACACTTGTCGCTGGCGCTAGAAAGCCAGCAATAAGTGTCCAATCCAGCGGCTGGGAGAATTACCCAGCCTGCTTTTGTTTTTTTAAATTGTACTAGCCAATAGTTCAATAGTGCAATTTAAATAATCAATAGCAGGCTGGCTATTGCACCCGCCCACTGCCTGCTGTCAATCAGCAGAGGAGGACCTAAAGGAGAACTATCTCCTTCAGGCCCCTCCTCTGCTGATTGACAGCAGAGAGTGGGTGCGCGCAATAGCCAGCCTGCTAATGGCTATTGAAAGGTGACACTTGGGTTCTAATACAGGGCTTAAGACATTTTCTGTGAATGTAGGAACCAGCAAAAAAAAAAGAGTCAATTTTTGGGGGGGTTTTTTTGTACGCATTCGCGGGGGACTTTATTTTTTTTACTTCATTGTTATCACATGGGGGGGAGAGGGGGGCTCACAAGCACCCTATGTAATAGCACTTTGGAGATGACAGGTTCTCTTTAAAGGTCCCTATTAGAACCCAACCTTTCCACTTCACTGGAGAATGGCAGCTAAATATAAAAACACAATAGGCAGTAGCTGGGAGATATATCCAGCCTGCTATTGGCCATTTCAAATTGCAATAGCCAGTAGGAGGATGGCTAAATTTGTCGAGCCCTGCTTTAAGAGACCAAAAAGAAGCAAATAAGGGCCGGTTTACACCATCTGCAAATTGCCTTGTCTTGAGTTCAAGCAGCGATGGAAAAAAACAGGCACCACAACCCGAACACAGGAAAAGGCAATTTGCCTTGTCCTGGATGGGTTTCGTTCACTCCACCAAATTCCAGTGGTGTGCGCTTAAAAAAAACAAAAAAGTGCAGCATGCAGTGATTTTTAAGCACATCTCAGTGATACAACTTAATAGCATCGCAGTAAGCACACAGAAATAAATGAAATGTCACGTGTAATATTTCAAAAACGTTCTACCAAGAGTAAAAAGTGTGAGTCAGCTTGATCGAGTGCAGTTGAGCGAGGCTGCTGGTGTGAATGTACCCTCAGACCCCGTTCACATTGAGCGATTTAT
The DNA here is from genome assembly GCF_000935625.1 of Nanorana parkeri. Taxonomy (NCBI): domain Eukaryota; kingdom Metazoa; phylum Chordata; class Amphibia; order Anura; family Dicroglossidae; genus Nanorana; species Nanorana parkeri. The sequence goes on along the minus strand of NW_017306516.1, from coordinate 981,264 downwards.
CGCGCTGTAATTCCCGCGATATCGCGGCAATTTACCGCGCGATATCGCTCTCCAATGCTTCTCAATGGGGCAAAGGGTCCTGCTGTCGCGGGTCGTGTGTCACTACAGCAGGACCCTTTTTGGAGCGGATTTAGCCGCGATTCAAGCTTGCTCAATGCAAGCATTTGCGCGACATCGCGCAAAATGCAAATCGAGTGACAAACGCGCGATTTGCGAACCGCTCAATGTGAACGGGCTCTCAGAGATGTTCGTTGTTGGGGCTTACATACACTTTAATAAGTATCACCCTTCTGAATGCCATCCTCTAGTTTATCACATTCTGCTTTAACTTTACTTGTGATGGATTGCATACTTTGCATGTGATACCCTAAGGATTCTAAATTTGTCCTGATAGAAGAAGGACAGTGCATCTATCACAGGGGAAGGCTGTTCAGGATCCCCCAAGCTGCTGCTACATACATTTCTAATTATGGCTCTATTGTCTTACAAATCTAAGGTTATATTAACAAACTTCAGCTTTTATTATTTGCAAAGCATTTCCCAACAAAAGAGGAGTGTGGTAAATGTGAGTCACTCAAAGGATGTGACTCAGGGCAGCTAAAGAGATTTTTAACAAATCACAAAATGCATGCAATTTTAGGGAAGGGACTTCAGGCTAACTGTGATTGTGTTTGTGTTTTCCAGCATTTACATGCAACATTTTTACGTTAAATTAGAGCTGATCAGCATTAACTCTAAATATGTATGTGCGGTCTATCTCCAGCTCCTGAGTCTCTAAAAATACAACTATGACTTCCACTTCCCTAGTTTACTAAGGTCCATGCTCTCTGTGGGAATCTGGTATAAAGGTGCAGGAAACATATACATAGAAAACAGATTCTTTCACCTATAGGTCAGCAGTTCAGTTCCGGGCTGAATGAGAAATGACTGAAAGTTATTAGCATCAAACAAGCCAAATGAATACTGAGAGTTATTGGGCTTAAGACAGTTAAATCAGACTCATGTCATTTAGCCACTGGTTATGGATTTATGCTAATAGTTGTGAAGGAAGAAAACACTTAAGTAGTAACTGGCTACTTTAAAATATTTATAAATGATTTATTAGGAGAGAAAAACAGGTTTACACAACATATACACTATATGCACATGCTACCAAGATCTAGGGATTCATTTGAATGCCCTGCATTTCAGAAGAAATTAATAATATGCAAAAAGAGAATTTCTTGTGTAGGTTAGGCATCACAGCTACATATGCTACGATCAGCTGAACAAAAATTCTCTTAATTAAAGGAATCCTCAATTTGCCAATTAAAATAACACCCCTGCTGTATAGCAGCTACTCTACGGTGCTTGGTGCCTGAGGAGCCAATGGACAGAACTATTGTATGGGGGCTAGGTTAGTCATATGCAAATATCAGCTTTCATAAAGTGGGCATTTGCATGTCATTTTTAGGAGGCAAACAGATTAGCATAGACAGGTTGGCTAAAGGAACGTTATGGCACTTGATATTGTCTAGTATGTGCATCCATAAGGGTGAGGCGGCTACTTTAATCTGCAAACTAAGGTGACAGATTGGCTTTATAGTGGATGAAAACTTAAATTAGGTTTGTTTTAACAGTTGATACAGGATAGGGGCTGGGAAAAACGTATTTGGGCCAGAAAAATCCTGTAGTACTTGGGTTCTTATTTATTAACTTAAAGTGCAATTTGTGGTCGAAATGTTAAATCATTTGTTCATTTTCACATTGAATATCAATTTCTAGCCTACTGCTATTAGTATGAATGATCTTTGAAAACTTATTTTTTGAAGAATCCCATACATTTATTTCCTTGAATGCAGTAACACATGACCTGGAAATATGCAAGGCTGTGTCACCCATTTCACAGAGCCTGCAGTCTGAACTCCAGAGGAGCTGAAGAGAAGGAGGAGTTGCAGGAGGCAAAGTCAGTGCAGGAAAAAGAATACATGTGATATCATCAAAGCTTACAGGCAGCAACGTACTAAGGTAAAATGGGATACATAGTCTGTAGAAACGATGAAGACAACATTTAAGTCATGTGCCCAACAAAAAGTCTGCACTACAAGCACAGATAGCAGCAGCAGCTTATCATTCATCCTAACGTCCACTCACTTTTACTCTTTCAAAAAGACATGCCATTAACAGTCACCAAAATGGTCTCAGAGAGAGTTGGCAGTTGGGCATAATTAGCCCAGAAGTTGGGAAAGCCGGGCAAGAAACAAAGAAAAACTAAATTAGTGATGCATAGAGGGGAATCATTTGGAATAGAATGGTAATCACTAGCACCCCCTTCCCCGTCTTACATGGGTCAACAATAAACATCACTAAACACCCCCTATCACCCCGGTCAAGCCACATGATCACTTACCTCCCCGGTCTTCATGATCACCAAGGAAGTGAAGGGAAAAATGATCTTTCCTTACTCTATCCAAAATCAGAAAAAAAGCTTGGGATTTTGATATACTTCCTACTGGTTCAGGGGAGATAGGCTGTTTTACTATAACCCAACTAGCTATAAAATGCTGATAAGATTAGTAGAAATACACATTCTATTATTGGTAAATCTTTCACAAAGGGATTTTTTTTAAACAAAATATGTGCCACGTATGCATTTCTGGCCTAAAAGCGTAACTATGTACCGTATTTTTTGCTCCTTAAAGGAGAACTATGAGATGAGTGATTTCCACTCACCTCATAGTTCTAGCCGACCTGTGACAATGAGACTGTCACAGGTCGGCTCAGTAGATCGGGAGGTGAGCGAACACATACCGGGTTCGCTCGCCTCTCGATCCTGTCACGGCTCTCTGCCGTGACAGGGGGAGGGGCTGGATTCCCCTCTCCCCTCTCCGATCTGCCAGCGCTGACTGGCGGAACGGACGGGGGAGGGGCGGGTACATGCACCAATACTAGTACTCTACTCACCCAAATGCTCAGATACTTACCTCAGCTACTAGAACTTCTGGTCAGAGGGAGAGCTCCCTCTGACCTGCAGTGCTGAGGGAACATGGAGCTGGCTTCCTTTCCAACCAGGAAACCGGGAGGTGGGTCATGATGCGCCACCCGGCTTCCCGATTGGCTAGGAAGCCAGTTTCACTTGTTGTTTAGGCAGCCTGGCTTCCTGACAAATCAGGAAGCCGGACGGCACCTCCTGACTCACGGCCCGAGTCCTGATCGCTCAGGAAGCCAGGGAGCCTTAGCAAGTGAAGCCAGTGTTCTTTCGCTAGAAAACCAGCTTCACAGGCAATCAGTAAGCCAGGCGACAGGTCATGATCCGCCGCCCAACTTCCTGATAATCGGGGCACACGGCACTGGTATTTCATTATCAGCAAGTACAGAGAAAAAATCCTGAATTCTCATGATCGATTAATTGATCTGCAGTACGGATGCACCAAAAGCGGGCATTTTCATGAGTACTGGTAAAAATGCACTGACACCAAAAACCTATATCGGTGCTTTAAATGTTCAAAATGAGGTGGCTGTCTTAACCCCCGCGCTTGATGGGGACCTCATGGCATACTTCTTGGGAACCATGCAGCGTCTTTTTACAGAGCTTCCGCAGGCCGGCACATTTCCCCCTCCTGAGACTATCCGCTCCCCTCCTGAGAACCTTCCCCCAAGACATAAGGCCAGCACCCTGGAGCAGAGTGGCAGCACAGAGTATGTAGAAAATTCAGATATTATTTTGCATTGCAGTATAATGTATTGCTAGGATTTGTAGTCCTCTATAACCACTGCCATTCTGCATGGCTGTATAATGTATTGTTGGGATCTGTCCTCCTCTATAGCTGGTGTATTTCTGCTATAAAATGTATGCTGAGATTTGCAATCCCTCTACAGCTTGGAGTCAGTGGCAGAACTGCATGCATGCACAATTTTTTTTTACATGATTAATCGAAAAAATAATTAGCCAACTACTCGATTATGAAAATAATCGGTAGTTTCAGCTTTAATCAGAACCAGCATTAACTTTTACAGCAATTTGAGCTACAGTAGCTCTTCTATTGGATCGGACTACAAGGGTCAGCTTTCGCTCCCAACATTCATCAGTGAGCCTTGGCCGCCCATGACCCTATCACCAGTTCACCGGTTTTCCTTCCTTGGACACTTTTGGTAGGTCCTGAACACTGCAGACAGGAACATCTTACAAGAGTTGAAGTTTTGGAGTTGTACTGACCCAGTCGTCTAGCTATCACAATTTGGTCAAACTCACTCAAATCCTAATGATTGCTAATTTTTTGCTTCCAACATATCAACTTCAGGGACAAAATGTTCATGTGGTGCCTAATATATCCCACCCACTTCAAGGTGCTACTGAAGCAAGAAAATCAATGTTATTCACTTCATCTGTCAGTGATCATACATTTATGGCTGATCAGTGTGTGTATAAATATATCTCTACACATACTCACACACTGATATATTCATTACATATGAAGGAAGTTTTTCCTGTTTAGGATACTACATAACAGAGTTTTGGAAGAGAATTAAAATATGATTTTTTAAAATGTATTTAATTTTTTTTAACCGATTAATCGAACTTAATAATCGTCCAACTAATCGATTTTGAAAATAATCGTTAGCTGCAGCTCTAATGCAATCTCAGTTGTAATTAATGCACAATTTCACAAAGTAATTTTTCCTAAATAGTTAATTTCAGGGTTAAAAAAAGAGGAAATACATTACAATACAGCATGAAGTATATATAAGTCACTTTCTTCTTCTAAATTCAACAGGCTGGATAATCATCATCTGCAACTTATTTAGAACACTGTGCTACTGTACACAATTGTGAGCCTGATTGCACTACTAAAAATCAGTTATGCACTTCTACCATTTCTGAACATTTATCTAAGCAGTGATTAATCAGGGTGAATTAAATAGTACGACCAACTCATTAAAAATTATCCTTGCAGTTTAGGCATTCGTTTAAGTATTATATATGCAAAATGACTAAAAATAACTGACTCTGCAAATGTATCTTAGCACTTACTTAGTGAAGTTACTGGTTAACCTACCAAATATATTCCAGAGCAGGGACAGGGCTTCAGAGGGATCAATTTGAAGACTAACACAAATATTTTGAGCTACCACAAAGTTGCTGGTCCTCTGCACTGCTCACTTAAAAAACGTTTAGGGCAGGTTCACTAAAGCCTTGCATCCCTGCTGTACCAGGTGTGGGGCACATGTGTACACCACCCCTCCATTGCAAAATGTATCCTAAGGCCTGAGTGCTATTACATATAGGATAGAAAAAGACAACATTAACAGCCCTAACTAAATAGAATTATCTGAGCCCTAAAGTGGCGGGTTAGGGCAGTAGGTGCCACAGAAGAAAACCTGTCACAAAATTAAACTATTCAAACGGAGCGTATGAAGAAAAATGCAACAGCCTTTAGTGAAAATTGCAAGTGAAATCGATAAGCAGATTCACGAAACTGACATAACATACACATTTTTACTTTTCTAGTAATAGTTGCACTTGTCTCACAAGCCTTCCTTTTTCTCATTGTGGTTGCTCATCAAATTAAATAATCAAAAGGGAGTCTAAGGATGCGGGAAGGGGCTAAGCCAAATCTGGCTTTTACTAGAAGACTTGAGAGAGTTCAATAAAATGTCAGCTTCCCATATCTCTACAATCAGTTTAACATTATTTTTTTACTAAAAGTAACCTCTGTTTAACTGGGGAAAAAATAAAGATTTGGTGCTGCCCATTTCCACTTCTATAGACTCCCTTTGGATACTTTCCAATGAGTAATTTAGCTTAGGCAAGGGACGCAAGAAGTATTAAAAACCTAGGCCAAAATAATGATACAGTCCAGTACTTGACAATTAATTCATCATAATAGTGGTGACTGGTGCCTTTGCCAATTACCAAATATTTAAAATCTACCTTTCATTTATTATTAACATCAGCTTAAAAGGCGCATAGCTCCCAATTTTCCCCCATAGTAGGAAACACCCTGGCTGCTCAGATTCAGGTTTCAAAACCCTAGCGCCTGTCCCCTCTTACAGTTACTTAATGAACATAATGCTTCTCAACCCTTATTTAAAAAAGACAAAGCCAAAGGAACCATGCCTATGTTGACAAAAGGATTACTGATAAAGGGGGAATAACAATTAAGGGGGAATAACAATTAAGGGTCCTACGTCTGCCAAGATCTTTATCGCCAGCAACCGACGGACTCAGGAACACAATAGTTGTCTCCTTTTAAGCTATATTAGTTTATATTTTGTAACATGTGTTGTATCCACTATTGGAGTTGTTTATGGCTATTCTGTACCCTGTATTGTACTCCTTGATTGCGGCCATAAAAAAAAAAAAGTATAATGACCACCCCAAGGTGTATCAATTAGTCTTTGCATTGAAACAAGAACGTTCCACGGATCCAACTCCACTATGTATATTAGTAGTTGTTACTTTACATATCAATTCAGTTTTACTCTGAAAATCTACCACAAATATATCATATGGCTTTTACAAAACGTTTTTCACATTGGTTGTGATTCATAAGCAATATATTTTCAGTGTGAATAATAAAAATCTTATTTCCTCAGGATGACTAGTAATATACACCTAACCTTTCCCCACTAAGCTACAAAAAGAGCAAGGTTTTCGGGAGTTCCACTTTAACAAAGATTTCCATAAAAAGACATTAAACTGACGATTCCCTTAGAAAAGTTAAAATAATGAAACCCTATAATAAAGTAAATAAAAATAATTATTACGCACATTTTGAACTGCCACCTTTCAATATTCCCTGATGAAATAGGCCACTGGTCTTTAAAATCAAGTACAATCTTCAGATCAGAGCTTGCTCGCCACAGAAATACAATCTGCAGAAACACTGACAATATTTTAATGAAGGCTACTGAGCCAGGTCATTAAATGTCTAGCTTTAATTGGAGAAAAGTCATGAAAGACTAGGACGAAAACCTTGGTCTTAAATCCCTTGTAGCTCGGGTGAGGTTACAAGAGCACATTTGAAAAATCAATGACAATAATGAATATATGATCCTTGGATCTGAATGCTGCATTTACTTGGAAACCAAAAAAATGTGCACAAGCTGGATTCCTTGTCATTAATGTGTGTTTAATGAAGTTACCGAATGGAGAAGTGCTCATAGATATTAGATAATAGACTTGTTTGGGTCTATTCAGGAAGGATTGAAGATGACATATTTGCCCCATGTCTAAAACAGGGGAGACTGAAAATAGGGGACCAAGGTTTCATTCAACCATTTCAGTGTGGAAGATTGTCAGCCCCTTGTGATAGTAATAATGGGGGGAAAAAAGAAAAAGTCTGGAAAAAAAAAAAGATCTAATAAAATAAATGTTAAAACATTAGACACGAAAACTGCAGAGAAAAGGTCTAGGCCATGTAAGAGAAAACTTCAGTACATAGCTAAAATATACCTCTGATTAACTTTGCATAAAGTTACATAGAACTGACTCAACAAGGAAATATATCTTCCAATAATAAGACCAAACCAAGTGAGGCCTTGACATACCAAAGACATACACAAGGCCTCATGTCCTGTGTGGCTCAACATAAGAGTATTTAAGGTATTTATTAAGCCATCTATTTGGCTCTGGTATTAGCTACAACCATTAGCATAATCTGCATATGAGAGAGGTACATAGAATTTCTACATATCTATTGAAGAAAACACTCCGGATAGAAATAATCTTAAAACCTTGCAGTGTGGATTACCCCCGCACTGCAAGGATTAAGTACTTGTTTTAGTCTAGGGATGAAAATAACAAAAATATACTCACCTGCACTTCGGAGCCGGCTGGCTGCTAGATCGGTCCCTGCAGCCTCTTCTCCCCTAGGCCTCGGCGGTCTAAGGACCTGTGATGTCATCACATCTAGTGCAGGTCCATTCACCTGCATTAAAAAAAAGAAGGACACCGAGAGGTATACCACAGCCTAAGCACTTCAGTCTCTCTCTCCTCCCTACTTCAGCCATGCAATGCCCCTCAGTGTCCTCACATCCAATGCACTGTATTGGATGTGATGACTCACAGGACCTTAGAGGCTGCAGGGAGCAGTCTAGCAGCCAGCGTGCTTTGAGGTTGAGATGAAAATCTTTGTCATTTTCATCCCCAGAAGAAAATGAGTACATAACCATTGCAGTGTGGGTGTAGCCCTATTGCAAGGGTTAAGATTATTTCTGCCCAGAATTCTTATTTTAGTGGAAGTGAAATTGTATGGTCTTATTAGAATCTTAATGTAATTACTTATGTCTAAGCCGTGGTGGAGATATATTATGGCTGCAACCAACTAATTGATTAAATCGATAATAATCTATTATGAGAATAGTTGTCAACTATTCTCATTGTCGATTAGATGGTTGGATCCCCTAGCTCTCTCCTCCACGCTGGGAGGAGGGCACAGCAAGCTGTTGGTGGGTGCAATAGCCAGCCTGCTATTGCAACTTGAAATGGCCAATAGCAGGCTGGCTATTGCACCAGCCCACTACCTGCTGTATTTACATTCAGCTGCCGTCTGCGGAATCTTGTCACTGGCAGATGTCATTACCGCGCTGAAGCTATTCAAGTGTCATGTGCTTACAATACAATTATTATTTTTAAATATAAAAGGTGGGGAAAAAGTAATTTTTGGTTTCGGCCTGACATATTTTGCTGCAGAAGGTGTGTTGCAGTGCCATTCATTTCAATGGTGCCCCAAACGCGCCTCCCATCCACATTGTTATTGCCCACACTGGAATACACAGTACCGCAATGCTGAGCATTCCAGTGCAGTGTGATTGCAAAAAATTGTGCATGCATTTTTATTCTGAAGTGAACTTTATGTTGTAACACTGCATTTGTGTATTTTATTTTAAATTAAAAGGATGGTATTTATTTGTATACACTTAAATAGAAAAAGATGAAATAAAGCAAGTTTTTGGAAGGATCCCTATTTGTGTGCCAGTGATTTTACAGTGATGAATTTCAAGGTTAGAAGTCATTGCAAAGTACAAGATGGCATTCTTTGCATCTGGAGGAAAAGAGGTTAAAAACTCCAAAAACAGAAATGCTTCTTCACAGCAAGAGCTGCCCAAATGTGGAATAGACTATCTAAGAAGCTAGTTCTAGCCAGCTCAGTCAATTTTTTTTTCTTAAGCTGGATGCATTTCTAAATTTAAAAAAATATTAACGGCTATTAATATTCATAAGTAATATCAACAATAGATTGTTGGTCCAGGGAATATCCAATTGTCGAAGCAATTTTGTTTGCTGTTGGAACATATTAGATGTGCTGTTACAGTTATAAATATATAACAAGGCATAGTCATAGCTAATATTCATATTAATGTGAAGTGAGAATTTACCTTAAGCCATTTGCTATTTGGTATTGTATAGCTGGTTATTATACTGCCATCTTGTGGGCATTCTGGTTATTGCACCATGTTTTTCTGTGTTCCCTCCCATTTATGATGTATTTCCCCTTTCTTCATGAGTCTTTAAAGTGACATTAAACCCTCAGATTTTTTAACAGAAACCAATACTGTAATGTGCGCCTTACTGTAATCCATGGTAGTTTCCCTTCTCTTTGCTGCTCTTCCTTTTAAATCCTCATGCCTTCTCATGCTTGGGGAGAACTTCCCTTTGCAGCTCAGGGCCTCTTCCTGTAGTGCTGGCTCAGGTTACAAGCCTATACAAACCTATACACAGACACCATATATCCATTCCTGAGACAAGGCAGTCTGCTGCAAAACAGAAGTTCTGCCCAGCATGAGAACAGATACAGATTTAAAAGGAAGAGCAGCAAAGAGAAGGGAAACAACTAGGGATGTCCCGATACCGATGCTAGCATCGGAATCGGGCCCGATACAGGGCATTTTGACAAGTACTTGCGCTGTTTTTTTGTTTTTTTTCTTACCTCGCCGAGCGTCGCGTCACTGCTGCTCCGGTGGGCGGAGCTCCAAGCGGGGTCATCTGGCAGTCTCAGCGGCGAGTCAGCATTGGTCCGGCGAGAGGAGCTACAGGTGGGATTCTAATTTAGCTGGCAGGCATCTCTGAGCCAGCTAAATTAGGACCCCACCTGGAGCTCCTCCCACTGGACCAGCGCTGACTCGTCGCTGCTCTCTCCGGCACA
>NW_017306516.1:942549-970869 GCF_000935625.1 Nanorana parkeri | reverse complement strand
TGTTAGCAGTGCAGAATTGTATATCTATATGTACTGTACATATACAGCACAAATGGCCCGTACATTGCAGCAATAGATTTACAATGATCCCCTGCTAACATGAATGGGTTAAATGATCCGTAGTACAACTACATGTTATGTACTATTATGTACTATGGATAATGATTTAACCTATGCATGTTAGCAGGGGAGAATTGTAATTCTATTATGCAGTGTACAGGACATATGTACTGCAGATCATGATTTAACCCATTCATGTTAGCAGGGCAGAATTGTAAGCGCCTCCCACAAGCTGAGCACCAAGATGCGATGAAGCGATCCTGCCCAGCGCCGACTACGAGAGGCACCGCGTGAGGCAACAGGGATCGGCGTGAAACTGTGAGTGAGGGAAGCTGGGACGGGGCTGGCTGTAAATCTATTGCTATAGTGTACTGGACGTTTGTAATGTATATGTAGTACATATATACAGCACATACCTCCACTAAACTCCAGCAATAGAGTTACAATTCTCCGCTGCTAACATGAATGGGTTAAATCATGATCATGTAGTTGTACTATGGATCATTTAAAGTCACCTGTCCCTTTAAGAAAAAGTATCGGTAATTGGTATCGGCAAGTACATGAGGGGAAGTACTTGTACTTGGGCCTGAAAAAGTGGCATCGGGACATCCCTAGAAACAACCATGGATTACAGTAAGGCACACATTACAGTATTGTTTTATGTTAAAAAATCTGAGGGTTTAATGTCACTTTAACAGAATGCATATGTGCATGCTTGGAAACATTACCATCTCTGACCTTCAAATACCGTCTGTTCATTCATCTGCTGTATCCTGCTGTCTGTTGTAACCCTACTGCAAACAATAAAGCTCTTCGTGGACGAAAAGGTATTTGGCAAGTTCAGCTGTCTGATGAGGATTGTCCGCAGTGATTATATCTGCTTATACAGGCCAGGAATAGAGGTCAGCAAGGCATAAATCGCTAATTCAACAATCGCAGTCAGAATATTAGATCATACCTTATACAGGTTTTGCTTCCTCTGGATTAACTGTGGGTTTAGGGTTCTGTATTTGGAAGTTTTTGATTTATTAATTTTTCTATTGGTTGAATTCGATGGACCTGTGTCTTTTTCAACATAACCTTCAAAAACAAGTCAGCACTAGCATCTCCTATATTTTACAAGTTCATTATAAATAAAAATGTTACTCCTAAACCTGATAAACTTTTAGTTTTCATTCATTTAAATTAGTGGTAGCCAATTGTACTTGACAGTAATACAACAGTAGTGCTTTACGCCTTACACAATAGTCTCTTGCTATTTGCCAAACCAAAAAGGTTTTTCCTTGTTCTTTTCCCCTCCAGCACTACATTAAGCACTGAAAAGTATTATGAAGCATTAGTAGTCTATTATATTTTACTGCATTAACTTTTCTAACTCGGGAACTAGAAAAAGAGCCGCTGAGTATGTGTAAAAGAGAGAGGTGAAAATGGAACCCCTCACTTGAGCTGAAAGCGACAGTGTTCCTGAGGTTTTGGGAGAAGTAGAGCTTTTTCCAGAATGGCCTATAAGATCTGGAATTAATAGATGCACACATAAGTATTATATAAATGTGACTTAAAGTGAAGTAAAGTGACAAAAATAAAAAACTGCTGGGAGGTAGAGATTTTTGTCAGAAGAAACATTCAACGTCTCTTCTGAAAATCCTTCCTTTCTCTCCCCCCAGCAATTTTGCATTTTGTGCACACTGTACGGCATGTGCCGTATACAGTGGGTATAGAAAAGAATGACCCCCCTTTAAAATATTCACATTTTGTTGCAGCCTGAAATAAAAGACAGACACAGTTTTTGTTTTATCCAGCTGTATTTACTGAGTGCAATTTATAACATCCAAGTGAAAGATTAAAACACAAACATGTCAGAAAAAAAATTCAAAAACCGAATCAGTAAGTTGAGAAAAGGACCACCCCCTCCTAAAATGACTTTTAAACTCAATAAGGTATAGCTAATCGCCTTCTCAACGGCACAGAAAGCCATTTGGCTTTCAACTGTGATCAGCAGTGGTCATTTTCATTAGCTCAGCATGAAAAGAGCTTTCCTGGAGCATGTCAGTCCCTGGTAGTGCAGCTGTAGCAAATAATCTATGGGTGGCAAGGCACTGTCAAAAGATCTCCGGAATAAAGTCAGAAGATGGATACGAAAAAATTTCAAAGGCTTTATCAATGCCTAGAAGCACAGTGAAGTCTAATATGAATAAGTGGAAGGTATTTGGTACAACACAGATCCTCCCTGGATCAGGACGTCGCTCCAAACTGGATGAAAGAGCCAGGAGGAAACTGATCAGAGAGGCTACCAAGAGGCCTACAGCAACTCTAAAGCAGTTGCAGGAATTGATGACAGAGTGATCATTGTGTGCATGTGACAACAAAATCACAAATTCTCCACAAATATGTCTTCTATGGGAAGGTTGCCAGAAAAAAGCAACTCCTGAAGAAAGGCCACATGCAGTCATGACTGAGCTTTGCCAAAACGCACCTTGAAGATTCTGAGGCCACATGGAAAAAGGTGTTATGGTCAGATGAGACTAAAATTGTATTGTTTGGCCTCAACACCAAACAATATGTCTGGCGGGAAACCAGTACAGCTCACCATCCAAATAAAACCATTCCTACATTAAAAGGAATTTTTTTGAGTTTTTGAATTTACATTTTTTTCTGACAGTTGTACTAAGTAAATACAACTGGATAAAACAAAAACTGTGTCTGTCTTCATTTCAGGCTGCAAAGCAAAAAATGCAATTATTTGAAAGGGGGGTTATTCTTTTCTATACCCACTGTACATCTCTATGATGTTGTGAATGGGCCTCATGCCAGGGACTTGCTATCCAATCGATGAAGACAATGTCTGGGAAGCTGGAAGTGTCGGGGGCCAAGATATGAATGACAGGAGGACCAAAAATTGATACAACAGCACTGGAGAAAGGCACACTTGTAAGTTAAATGTATCCTAACGCACATGCATTTTGTGCATATCTGCACTTTAAAGCGAATTTAACATAAAATATGCATTTTCACTTGAAGTGATTGCATGCTAAGCAAATTTGTAACAGAGATCACAGTTCTCCCCCTGAAATTATTTCCTCTCCAGAAGGACTACACCATCTTTGTTCTGGCATTATCTAGTGAGCATCTAATTGCTGGAATAAAATGCCGGATCAAAGATGACCTAATCCTATAAATCTTGGATCCTGTGCAGTTCTTGGCTGTGCACACAAATATCTAACACACATCAGCTTACTGCTGCAACCCTCTCACCTTCTGACTTACTACAACAAAACAGGAGGAAGAGGTGACAGAGGAAATGCTTCTCCTGCCCGTGGCTTAATGGGGACACCATCTCAGCCTATGGAACATTACTGAAAGAAGCTCAAGTACTGCTTTTTATTGATGGTTAAAGTTTTGTTTTATTATTTCTATCAGCATACTGTTACAGTACATTGTGACATATCAGGAATTGTTTAAAGGCATGTAACACTACTGTTAGGTCTACTTGTCTAATTGTAATATCTACTATTTAGACTACCCAAAGAAAAGCAAATTTTCTAAAGGCAATGGACAAGTGAGTGATCTGCTCATCACAGAAAATGTTGCAGTTCTCTCTGAACTGTCTAATGCTTGGATGGTGCACATGTAACATAAAATTATTTCTCTGTTTTCGTAAAGGAAAAGTAAAAAACAAACATATTTACTGCAAAAGCATATCTAGTCAAGCTGGCCATACACCTGGTCAACCGGCTTGATCACCAATAACCCCCTGTCACCCGGGTCAACCATGGACATCACCAATACACCCCCCTTACAACCCAGGTCAACCATGGACATCATTTTTGTTAAAAAATAAATAATTTTTTTAATGTTTGTTAGATTTGCGAATAGTTTATGGACAAATTGACAGTTTTCTACTGTAGTGACAATAAACAATGAAGGCCCAGGTTGGAAATTAATAATTTTTTTTCCTGAACAAATTTTAACTGTTATTGTGTTCCTCAGTCGGCAAAATTGTACTTGTTGTAACATGCATGTACTGAAAAAAAACTTAGCTCACTAAAAATATTTTGAACCGGAATTAATTTCATAAGCAATAAAAGAAAACCAAATTAATATGTCTGGGATTCCATGGAATTAGCAGGTCTGGGTGAAAATGTAAGGCTTTTCAAGTGAAACTAGTTGACTCAATGATGGTATGAAATGTTCTAACAAACAATTTTTCAGAAATTTGCACAAACGTTCAATCAAAATTCTAACTTTGTATGGCTAGCTTAAGTTATACCGGTAGTACGTTCATGATATCACTTAGGTAATTACCAACAACCTCTCAAATGTATTACCAGTCACATGAATATACATTCTTTTTGGCTTTTATAGCCCCCCCCACTCTTTTTTTTATATTGATAAAGTAAAGAATATTCCTCATTATTCAATTACGTTTGACCAGCAGCCTTGCTGGTTCTCTTAATTGGAAATATATGATTGTATTATTCTATGGAGTTCATGAATACAATATTCATTATAAGATGACTGGTATGGTAAATGCACTAAACATGTGCACTTGTTTTCTATCGTTATCTGGATAAGTAAAGAATTCTTTGATACAGATACAACAGGGATTAATAATGCCCCTGGCTATCTCTGTTATACCAGTGAACGTGTGAATCTACAATGATGTGCTTAACAAAGTAACATTCTTCATTTATTTAACTTGCTGTACAGTTTGTCTTATTTAATCAACTGTACACTATAATTGTGTAAGCACATTTGACTTTCTTGGTAGAATTTACATTCGAAAAAGGGGTAGATTAATTAGCAGAGCCCGCAACATGGGGGCATTAGGGTGTGGCTAGAGATAAGCACACCTATGAACAGTTTGAGCACTTCTGGCTTGGCCGAACTCTGTAAAAAAATTTACAAACCTCTAAACTTTGGAATTTGTCAACTAGAAATACTACTGAAGTCAATGGAAATCTGAACGAGGCTCCTAAAAAACTGTGTGTTACAGAGTACCAAAAGGTTTAAAATTATACACTGTAGAATAGAACCAAAATAAGCCTGAGCCACTTGCCACTTCCTTTAAATATTTTACCAGGAATACTAGGATAACAGGATGGAATCTTGTGGTAGTGGTAGTCAAACTAAGAGTACCCAGGCAACAGCAGCAGCTGAAAGAGATATAAGGCTGAAACAACCCTACGAGCAGCCTTTGGTTTCTTTCCCTAAAAAGATTTTTGAGGATCCAAACTGCCACAAAACCACTACCATTTAGATTAAAGAAGAACTGCAGGTCTTTATAAAACAAACCTTTGCAGTGGGGCTACCCCTGCACTGCAAAAGGTAAGTGCTTTGCTCACTTGATCCTCGTTCCTGTGGCAGTCAGCGCTCAGCTCTCTCACCCTTCACTCCGGCTGTGGCAAGTCCCTTGGCATTCTAATGTAAGTCAATGAACCTGCATTAGATGTGATGATGTCAGCGGTCCTTAGACCACCAGAGCCCAGGGTAGTAGCGGCCGGTCTAGCAGCTAGGCACGACTGAGGAACAGTGCTCCCATAGACCAAAATGTGTACTTAACACTTGCAGATCGGGGGTAGCCCCACTGCAAGGTTAGTTTTCTATAATCCTGGAGTTCCCCTTTAAGCTCGGGAATTTACAATTCATAAAATTTGTTCTAAATGTATAATTCAAATTTTGGGATTAACCCTAGGTGTGGAGCTTTTTGGCTCTGGGATTTATTTCACTTGAAATGCCCCTGCTTCTCCAACAAAACACCTATTCCCAACACCTGATTCTTCTCTTCTCCTATTCTTAAAGTGTATCTAAAGTCAGGGCAAACATTCCTGTAAGGTTATTATTACTGTGTGTTGTCCTGGTGATCACTGTCACTAAATGTGATGAGAAATTCAAAATTTTGGCACCAGAAAGGAAATAAAAGGGAAGTCTTGAATCAGGACATGTGTTCCAGAGAGACCTGCTAGCGGAACACTTAGGCTCACTTCAATCATGTATGATGCATTACCACATGCATGTTAAGGTGTGGTATTTTGCATGTTTGTGTGTTGTGTTAAGGTAGCACCATTTATTTTGAATGGGCTTGCAATGCATCTCAGGCCAAAAACTGGACACTGGTTCCGACCTAAGCGTAAAGGTGCAATTCAACATGCACGCCTTAGGACACATTTGAAAAGTGTACTGGGGATCATTACACCCCTATTCACCCATTGCGGTAATGTACATTAAATGTGTTTTACCATGCATTACTGCATTGCACAGATGTGAATCTAACCTTGACCTATGCCCTAAAACCAGTTAACTCTTAACTTCCTTCCCCCCTCGCCTGCCAACACTAAATACCTTTAAGATAGGGTCATGTGTTCAAGGCTAATACTTAAAGGAGAAGCACAGGGAAAGCAAAACATACTTTCCCCACTGCTTAGAACTGGTATGGGACACTGAAGCTGCCACGTGCCTGCTCTAACACCTTGAGCTAAGCGAACATGTAACTGCTGAGCGGTCTGCTCTCGGTCTCTGCTCCCAGTGGAGACCAGTGACTGTTAAGATGGCCATACACTTTGCAAATTCTTCACGAACTGGCTGAATTTCGCATAGTCGGTACCGCTGTCAGCACCCTTCTGGCCAGGCATCCCTTGATCAGCTAGTTGGAAATTCTGCAAATGAAAGGTACTTGCAGCCAATCAGCTGCAGTCATTGTTCGTGTATTCTGACAGTGGCCGGTGGCCGCCCTCTCAATACAGAGCAAGGAGGTGATTCATCCATCAAAGCTCATAAGCGTCGATGGCGGAATCTGTTCTATTTTATTTGTTCAGCCTGCAGGTTGAACGAAAAAAATAGAACAGTGCATGGCCACCCTCAGTGTCACTCCCCTGGCACTCTGTTAGATACATTGGGTGGAATTTATAAAAACTAGAGCAGACAGAATCTGGGAGCAGGTGCCAATGGCACTCAATCGGCTTATCTCTTGTTCAGTTAAGTATTGAAAATTAAAATATAGAAGCCAAGTGGTTTGCATGAGCAACTGCTCAACTTTGTTTGCTCCCATTTTGATAAATTACCCTCATATTGTTTGAAAGAGATACAAATCCGATGAGTCATGGTTTACCTTTACAAACTATCTACTGACACACCGTGTAGTGTTTACAGCAATCACTCACATTTCATAGCAGTCATAGTCATCACCCAAACGTTTTAACCTAGAATTTCACGCAAAACTGTTTTATATACTTTCCCCCCCCCTGCATGTAGGAATGCTTTTTATCGGTATACAAATACTATACAAGCATGTTGCTTGTATAGTATTTATACTCTATGTTGACAACAATAATTATTAACCAGCACATATGTATTTTATCATGTCATCAATTAAATTAAACATGGGAAAGGGAATAACGAGACCTTTTTTTGTGCTCCCACCCCCATTAGTTCTAGTTGTGGCTTGTGTTTATTTTATAGGAAGGAAGGCAGTTGTGTCTGCCCCCAAAATATTAAACATTCTCAATATCTGAGTGGCTTCCAACATCCTGCAGTGGAGACTCAGTATTGTTAAAGTACCCAACAATGAACTAGTAGACGGATTTCAAGAATTAACCCATCATAAAGAACTGAAAGCTCTTCCTGGCACCTCTGAAACACTTTCTGTTTTCGATTTCAGCCACTAGACAGGATCCTTGTCACCATGAAGTAAAGTCAGCACTGCAAGAAGGACCCTCTCACACTACAGACCTGAGGAAAATAGACTCAGAACTTGTCACATGCCCGTGGTTTCAGGCAATAAATTGAGGCCTTTAGGTAAATTTTTGAAAATAAAAACTATAGACTGATTAGAGATGAGTGGAGTGGAAACGGGAAATCTTTTATTGTCATTTCATACATAGTAGTAGTGGGCGGGAAAGGTACCACATTCTTGTATCTATAGATGACCGAAGAGCAAATGATCGGACCTTAAAAGGTACCACATACAACGAGATATTAAAATCATAATTTCAAACATTTAAAAAATGGCCCAAAAAATTCTCCTTATATACACATTGCTCTGAGAAGTCAATACAATTTTCTTTGACCAAGGTTAAGCTTTAGCTTTTACCTGTATTGTTTCACTATATGTTATTTAAATATACAGTATGTATCCTGTTTCATTACTTGATTATATGATAGCTTAACCCCCAAAAAAAGAAAACACTTTTCAAGGTACAAAGTCAACAACAACAAAAAAGTTTCAGAACTGGCCAAACAGTTGACGTTTCCTGAAATCTAAATGCATATTTGTTCTGTATTTTTTTTTTTTAATACATGAACCACAAAATCTGGCAAACTGCTCTATATTAACATGAACGGCTAATACATAACACAGTCACCTGCTGTTATCCTCGTGTAGCACCAATTGAAATGCTAATTGCACTTCGTTTAATGCTCATGAGCTCACATTCACCACCTGGCACACGCCAAGGATGGATTGCAATATTACACTAAATAAATGGCAAGCAAAATAGTTAAACATCAATAAAAATCTATGTTAAATAAACATTTGGATACACGCACTCATTTTAACATTCTCTCTCAAATCCCCAGCGTTTAATGCATGAAGTCTTTTGGCAAAGAACTGAAGGCTTCTTTACACCTAAAGCAGAGGTCGGATATGCAGCTGACTGTAGCAAGGATAAACACTGCCTGCTCAGCTAGTAACTGCAAGTATGTTTATGAGCATGTCTCCTTCTGTGCAATATCCCATTTATAAATCGTAATGCTGATCTGTTCCGTAGGAAGTGTAATAAAAGGAAAGCTCCAGGCAAAATATAAAATTTAAATCATAAATACACAAAGTAAATATCTAATTGCCAGTGTCTGGTTTTCTGTTTTTGTTTCTGGATGCACTGCTTGAAAGGAAGCAAATCGCTCCCTAAAAACTTCAGCTCTCACACATACATGCATACCTATAATACCGTATTTTTCCATCTATAAGACGCCCCCATGTATAGGACGCCCCCCACTTTTCTTACCCAAAATTCAGAAATCAATATTTTCCATGCTCTTTTGCATAACTGATTAAATCCAGTTTAAATTTTGCAGAGTAAGACGGCCGCTTACTGGTACCTGTATTTTTTTTTGTTTCCTGACATTTTTATGGGCTCCCTGTTGCATCTGGGCACTGGCTACACGCTCTCCGCAGCATCAGCTGAAGTAAGGCTCATGATTGGAGGAAACCTGTTAGCTTGTCTCTGCAATCGGAAGTTTCACTCGCGAGGCTAGTTTGCAGAGGAATCGGCAGTTTCGCAACCGCGTTACTCCTCTCAGCCGCCCCGTGTATAAGACGCCCCTCCATTTTTAGGTAAATATTTTTAAGAAAAAGTATAGTCTTATACATGGAAAAATACAGTACTTCAAATACATGTTTACCTTTTATGGGATGGACAAGGCTTTTGGCAATTTGTTTTCACAAAATATTTTATTTCAAGCAATCTACAGGCAAAAAGACAAACTATTTTAAAAAGGCTTTTTGACGAGTCTGACCAGGGATAGTTTTACGCTGCCTACACACCATTGCATTGCAGTAACAATAGGTAAAATGTGCATCCTACCATGCGTTACCCAAGACATTAGGGATGTTCAGACTGAATGTTAATTTCCGTTTCATGTTCGTTTCATTGCAGCAAAGCGACATTAACATTTTTTTTTTAAATTGTCACTTTGCTGCAACGAAAATGCGTACAGACGACCGCTAACGAAATTTCGTCCGGAAAACTAATTTTTCCAAAACGAATCGCACATGTCTACTGGACGCAGGGCTCATGGTTAGTTCAGACCATAAGCATTGTGCTCCGGTCTGATTATGGCCAGAACGCACTGCCGCATTGCGGCTGGCTCACTTTTTTGCCAGGCTGGTGTAACGAGTCCGGGAAGCGCGAGCCGCTTGCTTCCCAGCTCCAGAACGAAGGTAGGGCGTTCCATTATTGGGTTCTATGCCCCAACAACCCAGGAGCCTCACCCTCTCAGCTACCGGACAGCCTCAACCACCCAGGAGCCACACTGCCCAGGACACTCCACCAACCTAGAGAAGACTCGGGGAGCCTTACTACTAAGAGCAAGTACAAGTGTTGTGGGGGATTCCTATCTTGTCCATTTGACACTTTCTCTCTGCCGTTCAGTTTGCTTGCACTCATTACTGCACTGTGTTTGAGACTGTTTGGTAAGAGGCTGTTGCCTTTTCTGCTATAGAACTATCACTAATTGCCTTATTACGTTTACGCTGTCTATGTGGATTGCCTTGTACCAACTTTACATGCAAGATACCTAACTAGCTTATGATAATTAATAAGCACTAGTAGGCCTGGCGTTACTGTTTATTGTTTTGTGGTAGATGATGCAAGAATCCCTAACTCTGCGTTCATAAGGGAGAGAGACGCCTGGGATTCACGACTGATTGCAACACCTGGAACCAAAGAGGGATTTGGTCCGCAGCAGTGATCCACATAAAGCCGCAGATTTATAAAGGAGCATTACAGCTGGAGGGGGAGTGGCGGGCCATTGAAGTGAATAGCACCATAGCCACGCCCTCTGGCTGCAATGCGATCACCCACACGGGATCACAAGGCACATTGTACCGCCAGTGCGTTCGGGTGTGGTGCATTAAAAATGCTGCAAGCACTATTTTGATCGCACCGCACCCGAATGCACTGCAGGCACAATGTGCCTTGCGATCCCTTGCGGGCGATTGCATTGTGGCCGGAGGGAGTGGCTACGGTGCCATGCCCCCTTCAGCCCGGCAAATAAGTGAGCCGGCCGCAATGCGGGCAGTGCGTTCCGGCCAGAATCGGACCGGAACGCACTGGTTATGGTGTGAACTAAACCTTAGTCACGCAATGGACTCTGGGATTAGTGACCCGCTGGAAAGGGGGCTGAGTGACAACGCGCTGGAGCAAGCCCTATTTTTTGCGTTTGCAGTGGAACGCAACGGTGGCAAAGTCTTGCCACACGTTCGATCGCACTGCGGCGGGGTGTGTGGAAGCGGTGCCATTGAATTCAATGCACCGCTACACCCCTTCCCGCCACAAAACGCGGGGAGAAGTTTGTGCGTTCCAGCAGGTACCCCCCCCTCCCCGCCACAAAACGCGGGGAGAAGTTTGTGCGTTCCAGCAGGTACCGCTCTGGAATGCACACGCTTTCGGTGTGAACAAGGCCTAAATAAGGGGCCAATGCTGGGCCCCAGTTTCGGGCCCCTCTCAGCCCTGGGCACCAGTTGCTTGCTGATACTGTCCTCTGCAAACACACCCCCCAGTGGGCCCCCACCAAGCAGCTGGTGCCCAAGGCTGAATAGGGGCCCGATGCTGTGCCCCAGCGTCGGGCCCCTACCAGCCTTGGGCACCAGCTGCTTGCTGCTACTGGCTGCTGTCCTCTCCAAACACTCCCCCCAGTGAACCCACACCAAGCAGCTGGTGCCCAAGGCTGAATAGGGGCCCGATGCTGTGCCCCAGCGTCGGGCCCCTACCATGGGGGGGGGGGGGGGGAGGCGGACAGGACCAAGTTTACTGTACGCCGCGGCAGACGCTGTAAGAGCCTCTGCGGTCCTCACACTTCACCGTTGCCCGCTACTCATGTAAGGTTCCCGGGCGGGCCCCGAAGGCTGGTCGGGCCCCTTACATGGATATCGGCCGTAACCCCCTGACATCGGCCCTGTGTTCAGATACCAAGTACCGTACTTAGTACAAGTACAGATACTTTTCCAGCGCCAAGAGAAAAACTCAAAAGCATGAGCTCATGAAATTAAAAAAACAAAACAAAAAAAAACAGTGCAGTGTTAATAATCAATAAATAAACTGTGTGACAACATGTCTGTCTTTTTCTTGAGTGGTGTACACTTTAGAAGAATATATAAAGTCCACAAAAATCCATGAAGTAGTGCCCAAATTATACTGTAACAAACCTCAAGTAACTGTGTCTCAAAGCCTCATTCAAGTTTCCCTGTTGTGCGCTGTGTATATCCATACCATGCTCACCTCAGGTGTTTGACCATAGCTAGCAAAAGTATGGACTAAAGCACTAGCAGCTTGATTTATTCGTTTTGATTAGTTTCACATACACTTAGCGCTGAATACTTATATATTTTCATATTCTCAGCTTATGCTCAAACTCCTGCTGCTTCTTTGGCCAGCCAGATACAAAGAAAAAATACCAGGTACTTCCCAGTATGGAGAAGCATGTGACTCCCCTTTATGTGACAGAACTGCTGCTTGGTATTGGAGCCTTCCGCTGAGGAAATGCCTACCATGTCCTTGACAGTACTTTCACCCAAATATGTAGGGGTTATGTAAAATTAAATTCTGGATACTGATTGCACATATTTTTAATTAAAAAAATTAAAGATAAATATACAGTCCCACTCCTGACAGTATCTGAGGCCAAGACACTGCAAGAGGCAAGTGATGTGGGCAAAAGGTCAGAGAGTGCACTGCAGGAGAGTGGCAAAGGCCACGATCCACAAGCCAAAGGTCAGGGATTTAGAGCAGGTTTAAGAAACAGTAAATCCATATACTGCTTTAAAATCAAACCTGTATTTACTATTTATCATTGTCTCATCAGCATAGTTCCTCTTTCAGCATAAACACAACAGGGAAGAAAAAGTATTTTCATTACTAATTGTGTTCTTCTCATCTTTATTCTCTGCACTGCAGGGCAATGACTTGCTGTACATCTTGCTAAGGTGCAATAGTTGTACTTATCACCTGTTAGCAAAAGGGCACCTTACTAACAATCATTTGCTACAAGCATGTATTTAAAGCATAGTATGCATAAATGTTTGCCTGCAATTATTTCCCTGCAGCCATTGTCTTAATGGTAATGATGTTAACACATTTTTAATTAAACAAAAAAAGCATTTTAACAATTACTACTTGAACCGATAGTGTTGGGTCTTTATTTAGCATGTGCCATCTCACTTATAGTATATACCACCTGATTGGAAAAAAAAAAAGTAACAATAACTTAAATAACATTTAACACACAGTAGCAATGGCAAACTTTGGTTTTTGATAACTCTTTTAAAGTACGCAATAACGCCTCAATCTATACCTTTGCCGACATGAGATCGCCTGTGGTTTTATTTTTCCCTTCAACATACAATGGAAAGCTCTAGTCGCACAAGCATCCATACTTCCAATGGGATTTCCAGCAATGACAGATAATTTCACACATGTCAGATTTGCCTTCGTGTAGGCAGAAGTGTTAAAAAGGATATCAGAAGAGCAAAATAAATTCTGGCTACAGAGATATATACTGAAGCTTAATCGAGAAGAAGCATTTGGAAAAGAAAAGACAATAATAAGATGACTACCACCTAAGCAGTGAACTTTTAAGACAAAAAAACGTAGGTGTAGGATCTGATAATAAGCAACAAACAATCAGATCCTTGGACAGGCTACCTTTAACCTACATATAGCGTTGACTACTCAGCATACATTAGTGATCCCCACTTACTAACTTATGCCAAGCACATGTCAATGGGGCTTTTTGTCTTTTTTTTTTCACACAATAAAATGCAAACCTAATTTACTTGTGCTTTTTTTGTGATTAACCAGAAAAAAAATACAAAAATAAATCCACAAATGAGTCAGATCTTCTTAGATTTGAAAAGCATATGGAGTTTAACATTTGTGGGCATTTTAAGAGATACGGTACTCCAGCAGGGGAATTGCTAAGATTGAAATAGGTAAATGGAGGCTAAGTCTACTTACGCACCATGTTCAGCAACTGCATATGCCTGCTTCATATTCATTCTGTGTACTTTTTTTTTTTTAAACACCTCTGCAAAGGTGGAAATGGACTTTAAAGAAGAACTTCATTAAATAAATAAGCAGATGCTAATTTTAAAAAAGTAACTGTTGAGACAACACATAGGTAAAAAGGCCTACATGATGGGAAACATGTCATTCAAAAAGTAGGAGGAACAGATATGGGATGCAAACAGGAAATGGTTTACTTGTGATGATACATCACTATATTTGTCGATTCCCCATGGATAAAGGCTGAGAGCTTTACAATTGATTGATTAAAAACCTTCTTTGGAACCTGTATATTTTCTGTTTACCCATAATTTTTCTATTTGTTGGGCTGTACTATTCCCAAAGAGGCATCGATTCTATGGGCGCAATGTTTGCACTCGCATATGCTAATTTATAAATGGGTTGGATATGCTCTTTGGAGATGCTCATCCCTTTAGAACCCAGATTTAGGGTTTGTTGTTTTTTTTAAAGATATATCAATGATCTCTTTGCTATAGTGGATTGTTATAGGTCTATGGATGCAGGGGTGTGGGCATTTTATTAAAAACTACTTGTCCAAGGGCTAAAACGGGGTCAAATCTACTTGTCCCTCATGACATCTACTTGTCCCAATACAAAAAAATAGTTTTAATCAAAACTAGGGATGCACTATTACCAGTTTTTGGGTATCGAGTACCGATATTTTCCGCTCGGTACTCGCCGATACAGAGTACCAATACCCATGGCATGGAGCCTGCTTCCCGGGCAATCAGGAAGTCGGGCAGCAGGTAATGACATGCCACCCGGCTTTCTGATTGCCAGGGAAGTCGACTCCATGTTGCTTGGCTGGCTTGATTGTGTTTGGCCAGGAAACCGGCTTTCCAGCCAATCAGCATCGAGCCAGCTTCCCGGCCAATAAGGAAGCAGGGCGTCAAGTAATGACCTGATTGGCCGGGAAGTTGGATCGATGCTGATTGGCTGGGAAGCCAACTTCCCGGCGTATCAGCAATGAGCTGGATTCCAAGCCAATCAGGAAACTGGGAGGCGGGTCTCCATGTTCCCCTGCGGCACTGCCGGTCAGAGGACATCATCCTCTGACCGGAAGTCCTGGTATCGGGGAAGGTATTGGAGCATTTGGGCGAGTACAAGTACTCGCCCAAATACTCTGCATCAGTGCATCCCTATTTAAAACTGTATTTGACTGTGCTAAATAGCGCTTCTCATTGGTCAGCGTGGTTGTGATATGTTGCAATTTGCAGTGAAATTCAAAATGCATAGGGCAGGACAGCAGTACGGGGTACAGATAGTACACCTGTACTGGCGGAGGGGAAGGATTGTTCGGCGAAAGGTAAGTATAGCCGGAGGGGTGGGGGGCGGTTTGGGAGAGACCGGGCCAGATTTGATTGGGTCATTCCATTTTCCTATATTACCTGGGAAAGTGAGCTTACCCTTTAATGCACATTGTATAAGAGAGTTCTGCTGCCTGGCTACCACAATATGACACACAGTGGAATGGCGGCAGCACTCAACGCACACACACACAATGTCCTAAGCGTGCATTTATTTGCATGCAGATTGCGGAGCAGCGGGATTGGTTTTAATTTTTTTTATTTTTTACTTTATCACTTTCATTTTTTAAATGTCGATATATTTTACTTTTTCTTTTCCACTTAATTTTATTCCTATCACATAGAGGCTTAAAATTCCCTGTGTGATAGTTTGGAGGTGACAGATTCTCTTTATGGAACCTGCCCTCCAACACAGAACAGATGTTCTGTGCAGTTCCTGACAGCTGAGACAGGTGGCGCTGTGATTACAGGTTCTGAGGAAGGGGGCATGGCCCCGGAAACGCGTTAACCCAGGCATACTTTGCTCTCACATAGGAACCACCATTTGAGCAGCTCTCACATGCTGTATCTTGCTTTTGCCAAGACTGAGGATCAACCTTTGATTTGAAGGCTCAATGTTAACTACTCTTTTGTGAGTAACATTCCACTTTTTGCCATTTGTATAATAAAAATGTATCTACATTAGGGAAGGCACCCCTTGTAATATACAACATGGTATATAGAGTTCAGTGGTCAGGGCTATGTAGAGTATACCTTGCAACAGTCAGAACTATGCAATATATAAGCCTCCGATAGTGCATTGATCAGAAATAATTGTCAATCTTTTGCTGGTGGTCAGTGTGCTCCCTTCACTGGTGCTCAGCATGCCTCTTAACACTGGTGGTTCTTTTACATTGGTTGTTTCATTCTTCGGCAGATTAGGAATTTGCTTCCATCTGCATATGATATGAGTTAAAGGAACCAGACAAGTAAAAAAAAGAAAACGTTTTTATATTTTAAATAAAATGTGTTCCTAGTTAACCTCTTATTAACCCTTATTTTACCGTAATTAAAGTAATTCTCCTTCTTTTCCCCTTAGCCATCCATTAATTTGTAAATAACTGTGCAATTCTTTACACCGGAACTAAAATTGTAGTGTCATTTAACACAGGAAAAAATATGACATTTTTACTTAATCTACAGGAACACTATTTTTTTTTCCAATTAACACATAATATAGAATAAAGTGTGTTTTTTAGGTTTTTTATATCCTACGTTTGTCAATGCATCAAATAAAAAATACAATCATGTTTACAGGACAATATCACCTAAAAATAAAAAAATATATACACACACACTACTTTGGTATCCTAAATAATCACAAAGTTATTGTCAAGTAAACATGCCCATTGCAGAATTGCTCTGGTCCATAGAGGGTGTACAAATGCAAAAGCTAAAATAATCTTTATTATAATTGTAAAGTAATAATTGAATCATACCTCATAGTTTTAATTTTCTGACCATTATGCCGCTTTAGGAGAAGGGTAGAGTATAAATATAGATTTTCTTGTGACTATCTCTATCTTTAAATCAGTGATCTGGAAATGATGATGTTTGACTTTTCACAAGCTTTCCTAAACTGCATACTTATTTCGGTTCACTGAGCCAGCCTGGCAGTCGGGCAAACAGCATTTTCAGAGCAAAGTCAGCAATGGCAGACCCATATTTTTTCAAGCCAGGTTTACTTTATACTTTTTTAAAAATCAGGGACTAAAGCAAATAGTGCTGGGTTACTTGTAAGACGCTGTGTCACACGGTGAAGCTTTTACTGTAAGTATATATTTTCAATTAAATTATTGAAGCTGTACAAACTATACAAAAAAATTAATAAAAATTACCAAAACATAAAGATCTGTCAATGTAAAAAGTTGCACTAAAATATGTATGCAAAAAAAAAAAAAGACCAAGAGAAGAGTTTTAGATCTAAAATAATAAAATACAAAGATATAACAGATACAATACTAAATACAATGATAATAATATAAAAAACAACCAGCTTTCAGAAAATTCAAGGCCATCTTCTAAGACACATTCTACAGGTAAACTAAATCTACATTACAAAACCTACATGATTTAGACAAAGACACAAATATAAACGTGACTGATAGGGCTACAGGCCCCTTCTGTGTGGGCCTTTTTCATCCAGGGGAAAGAGACAGCTGGAAAATAGAAAGAATTGAAATAAAGACACTCACATACAGATGGCCAATGTCCTGCATTGCTGATGTTTGTATGAATCTGTAATGTAATATATGTCATTGTGAACGCAGTATGAATCAATAAGACTACCAAAAGATCGGTTTTTAAATAAAGGGGGTCCAAGGGTCAGAAACATGTTCTTTGTCACTTGCATTAAAGGGTTTCTAAACCCTCCGGTTTTTTTGCATATATCTACTGCTAGCAAGCAGTAGATATATGCAAAAAGTTGTTTTTTTAAACCGCTTTAACAGCAGTCTACACTTACCCCCGTCTTCGCTGCGAGCTCCCGTCCGAGAAAACGAAACTGCTCGGGCGGCTGCAAAGCATCTTGGGGCGGGCGCATGCGCAGTTCGGATTTTCGGCTGGGAGACTAGCAGAGACGCAAGGTAAGCCTATGGACGCGTGCACCCGCATGAAGACACAGCGGCATCAGAAGTGCCTGCAAGGACAGAGGAGTCAGCGCTGGATCAGAGAGCCGCCACACAGTCGAGGGAGCCTTTGTCGATGACAAATGCCTCTTCCCCACAACCCTGGTCCAGTGGTTGTGGGGGTCTGTGTGCAGAGGGCTCATCTGTATCTAGGTATCCCCTTACAACTACCTCATTCACCAAAACGTACAGTATAAAGTAAATGAAAGCACTACACCATGAAAAAATCCTTTAATTCAACAAAATGACAAGTCCTTTTTTCTAAAAAAACAAAACCCCAAAAAAGGCTTTAATGATACAATCCAAAGGTCAATCACATCGTCCAGCAACCGCCAAACTCCCCCCTGACAGCTACCGCCAAACTCCTGCTGCAAAATGACAAGTCTGGCCTAAATGTAAACAAATGGGCAGAGCGAGTCGTGATGACATAACTCGCTCTGACCATTTGTTTACCATTTTTGCTATGTGTTGGTTTAACCATAATTTCCATCTTCTTCATTCATTGCACCTACACATATTATATACCATTTTTTAAAGGACAAAATGGGCTTTAATATGATGTGACATATAATTTGATATTATATATACAAAAAAAATACAATAATAATAAAATCGTTTTGGCAATAATATTGTGAACATAATTATTGTAGCCAACAGAAAGTAATTCATAATAAATTATATTTGTCCTGATTTATAGGGTATATCATAAGTCTGGGATTTCAGTTTATTTGCGGAGTTAGACGAGTGGGAGTGAAATACAATTTTAGAATGTGGTATGCTAGTCTCCTATCTGTAATAGCCTCCTAGGCACTATATTTTCTTATAATTTATTTATTAAATTAATTTTTCTCAACTTCTTGACTTTTCAAAACTTTTTTCATTTATTTTTGTTAATCTTAAAAACAATTTTTTTTATTTTTACATTTTATTTTTAAACTAGGGGACACTAAGGCCCGGTTCACACCTGGGCGTTTTGTAGCGCATTCCTACGCTCTGCAAAATGATCAAACACCAAAATCCCATTGTTTCATATGGGTATGGTTCACACCTGGGCGTATTACAGGCCATATGGACGCGCTACAAAACGCCCTACGCCCAAAGAAGTACAGGAGCTTCTTTGGGGCGTATTTGCCGCGCGTATCCATTGTGATACAGCCAGGTAGCCCTCGGAAACGCGCGTTCGTTGTGCAGTTTTTTTTACCGCAAATCGCGGTAAAAACGCGCGACAAACGCGCATATTAGATTCGCCTAGGTGTGAACCCAGCCTAAGGGTTTTCTTTTGTATTTACAGGGGCTTTGATACTTAGTATCTCTGAGGAGCAGTATCAGATTGTAACACACTGATCAGCTTACAGCTCCACAACACAGTGAGCTGCAATCCAGCTTAGTGGTGGCCACGGCTCTGTGATCACAGTGCTGTGACCACCTAATATGCTGTTGAGGGTTTGCCTTGGACCCCGAGGGACCCAGCAACAGCAGTAACTCAATGAGCGCTGGTCCCACCATGGACCAGCGCTCATTGTACCGCATGACGGGATTATACTGTCACTAGTCATTAATGAACTGAGCAATCGTGACCTTATAATTCCATCATCTGGAAGGGGTTAAAAGGACTTTTTCACGGTAATGTGTTTTTATTTACTTTTTACTTATCTCTTTGGTAAATGGGTAGGGGTAACAACTACCCCTTACTCATTCACAAGTGGAGGGCGGAATCTGGGTGCAAGGGGTACCCAGATAAAGATGAGCCCCCCTGTCCGCAGACTCCAACAACTATCGGGCCAGGGTTGTGGGGAAGAGGCCATTGTCCTCTTTGGCATGTGGACAAGGAGCTTTTCCAGGGGATCTCCCTCTAAAGAAGCACCCTTCCAATACCTATTTTCCTTTAGTAAATTAACCCCATTTCTTCTGCTGCACTGAAATCTCAATGCTCCCCCCCCCCCCTTTTCTTGCTCTGCCAGGCCAGTGCTCGGATTAAGGGTCTGGTATTTTAGAGGGGACCCCACATTTGTTTTTCCTTTTGGTTTTGGGGTCCCCCTTAAAATTCTTATTATTTTTCATTCTATTCGCTACCACTGAGGTAGTGAACAGAATGAACGAGCCAAATGCTGAGCTCACAGTTCAGTTATTCACTCTCTGCTGTTCGGCCCCTTTGGGAATAGGGGTGAACAGTAGGGACAGAACGGCCGAACCTTTGCCTTCCAGATGTTGCATCGGCTGAGCCGAATGGGTTCTTCCCTTCAGTTCGGCCAAATGTGCTGAGGTTGTTCGGCTGAACCGAAGGGAGGTGAAGCAAGCTGAATGCAGCCGTACAGGGCTGCAGTGAATAGCCGAAGAGGCTTCGGCTCACTTCACTTTGGTTCAGTTATTCATTTGGCAGCTTAGTGAGTAACCCTTTTTGTTGGACCAATTTCTCTGAAATCTCAGAGAAATTGGTCCAACAAGAGAAAATGTTTGGCCCATAGTATATAAATGACATGTACATTCTACCAGGCTAACCATCAGCTGAAAAAACATAAACAACAAATATCAGTTGATAAAAAACAAAAGAAAATAATAGATTGAAACTTCATGTTAAAATTAGATGCACTGTAACTGTTAAACAATCACAGCTCAGCTTGCAAAAGTAACACCTGACTTACTCTTTGCAACAGAGTTTATATGCCACAATGAATAGAATTTCCATGACTAATGGTTAACTGAAATGGTAAGGTAATTTTTAGTTTCAGTGATGCACCTTATATTATCTTTGCCATCAAAAAGGTTGGAAGGTTGGTAATATTCAGGCTTCAAAAGGCACATGTATCACTGAGTTAGTGCAGCTGCACAAAAGTGAAGCCACCCTTATTTACATGTGGAGTCAGGATATATTTAATAGCAGGAATGGTTTGAACACAGGAACACTCGTTGTACATCTGCCAGCTATTGTGCCAAAAATAAAAACCTTTTTGAGAGGCCTTAGGATGTCTTCAAACACAAATCAGAGTTCTCAATGATAGAAGCCTTGAATACAGTGTGTCTACAAAGAATTACTGGATATACTGGATTAATTAGCAAGTAATTTGAGAAGCAGATTGGAACTAAGAATCCAAAATGTTAAATTGTTTAAATACTTTGGCAAAAGATCAAGGTTTCCTGGCACCAAATGTTACACTTGTACTTTAGCACTGTCAACCTGTATGAGGTACTTTTTCATCAGGCATAAATAACATTGTATAAAACACAAAAGGGCAAGATAAGAAATAAGAGCAAAAAATGTCACAAGCTGTTACAGGGACAGCCAATGTTAAAAAAAGCCAAGGCAGTATTAATTAAAAATCAATAACCTGCAACACAAATGACTCTTAAAATAACTGGCTTTATATTTACACAAAGAACAGACTTTCTCAATGGTAGTGAATGAAAAGAGGACAACAGTGCAACAAAATGCTGAGCGGAAAAAAAGGAGATGTACAACCAAGCAAAGCCGAGAAATAAGAAAGGAATACTGGTAACACGAATGTCTGGAATGCCTTGTTGCTAGAAGACCATTGTCAAGGAGTGAGATGTCTGATACAAATATGTAATTTGCCTGTGACTAAAACAGGCTTAATGTAAATAGATTCATCTTAACAATGCATCTTCCCCTGCAGCATTGGTAAAGTTGTAATAATGATGCTAATCAGCTATTGCTATAAGAAATGACATGTCTAAAGCACATGGGCAAGATAATATAATGCAAACGTAGCATTGTTTGTGGATGTTTTAATAATTTAAATAATAACCTTGACATAGAATTATCACCACAATCTTTGTATTGCACTTGCTTCAAAGCAAATTTGTATACTGAATGATATGTTCCCAACACACATACGAATTACTAAACCACAATATATAGCAGATAAGCCTATGTGTTGCTGTCCTTCTCCAGTGTCTGGTGGCTCCACAAACAAGTGAATGTCCCCCCAATCAAACTGAAATAGGCCCGGTGATATTGCACTCTGTGGGCAGCCTAAGTCTATGAACCTGCCCAAATGTGATAATAATTCTTTGGAGTATGACAAATATTCATACTAAGATTAATAAAGACAGGAAAATCTAAAGTGTGTTTATAGAAGGGACATACCTATTCAGACATTAAAATTGTAGTACATTTAAGAACTACAATCCTTCACAACGTGGAGTGGCTTACTGATTTGAGGGCTTTGTAAAGTTGGAGGACCACTCAGTTCAGAACAGTGAAAGGCAGATTTTAGGTATGTAAACCCTGAGGCCTGGATCACACTTAGGAGTTTTTGAGCCGTTCGAAAAAGCACTTTTAAATGCCCAACACAAGAAATCCCATGATTTTGAATGGCCCTGGTTCATACCTGAGCAGAAAAACGCCAAACGCCCCAAAAGGTACAGGAGCTTCTTTGGGCAGTTAAAAGCACATTTTTGCCCCATAGACGAAAATGGCTAAAAACGCATGGCAGAAGCATGTTGCACATTTTAGTGAGAGTTTTTGCGTGTTTAAATGCGTGTTCTTCCATTGCCCGCAATGTTTTATGAGCTGCCAGTCAAAACGTGCGTCTTCATCTACGCGCGTTACAACACACATTAAAATGTCAACAATGCGCATAAGCGCGCAAATAATCGCAAGCGGCTAACGCGCGTAGAAACGCGCAAAAACGGTGCCGCCTAGGTGTGAATCAGGTCTAACAATTTCTCTTGTTTGCTCCCTTTTTTCTGTTAAATATACATATAAGATTACATGAGATTTTAGTAATTGGGTATAGTTGTATTAATATGCTAAAATGTTTTCAGCACATTTGAAAAACACTTATGCAGTTAATATGACAAATGATTGCAAGAGATCGCTTCAAGATACCACAACCTTGCAGAAAAGTTAATAAAATGGGTTGGGTACCATTTTATTGGTTGAGGCAGAGCTTTGATTTCTCAAATAACAGCTGCCTTCCTGATAACTGGTGGGGTAATGATCAGGATGCAACAGGAAAGCTGCAGAAAGCACCGAACTTCAGAATGAAGAAAGCAGAAGCAGGGAAATCCTTGCACTGCAGGTCCTCAATTACAGCTTCCTCTACAGCAAGGGGGAACAGTGAGTAGAACACTAGTAACATCAAATCTCACTCCAAATCTTGGGACTCTTGTGAGTAGTCACAGGCTACATTAGCTTGGGTAACCTCACACTACAGATACACAGCTTATAGGCTACAAGCTCAGGACTGTCTAGACACAGGAAGTGCAGGCATAGCACGAATAAGCTGACCAAGGATGCTGTCCCTGAGGAAAGAAGAATTTTAAAATATTTTCATCGGTCAACATGGTATAGCCACCGTTCCCCCATTGCAAGCATTTTGTTGCTGTGTGGTAAAGTGTTCAAGTTCCCGGACCATTATACCAGCTGGCATGGGCAGCAGGCGATAATCATGTTAATGAATGGGGAGAGGACCAGGGGAGTAAGCAGGATGTTTTAAGTTCACCTTTTTATTTTTTGTGAACCTTTAAATGATCACATATTTCTGAGAGAGAGTTGCTGCTTTCCCTTCTCCTCCCTACCCGTGTTGCCTTGTGTGTGTTACCACCACCCCTCCCTTTGATATATTTCCTTACAACAGTAGGATTAACCTGGAAATGTTACGGTTTACTATACTCATGGTCAGAGCTTGAAAAATTTGATGGTGTCTCACCAGTCAGTCAAAAATGTCATCAGTCAGCATGACCGGACTATAGCCTTGCAATTTATGTTAAACATTTTTGGGGACAGATAGAGCTTTCTTTTGGAGGTATATAATCACCACTGGGGGGGGGGGGTTATTTTTTTATTATATGATGAAAAAAGTACCATAAATGAAAAAAAACAAAAAACAACAATGTTTTCCTACGTTATGTTATAAAACATTTATTCTTACCCATATTTTTAGTAAAACATAAAATTCGGGGTCACGGCGGGTAAATAGACACCAAACATGTCAAGCCTTAAAATTACGTGCGCCAGCAAAATCGCAAAAAACACCCATAGGCGACGATTAAAACGTTTTTACTGCTCATGAGTTGAGTATCAGTGATTAATGGCTCTAAAATTATTGCTCTCACTCCGACGTTTGCGGCAATATTTAACATGTGCGGCACAATAGGCGCAATCGTCGTTTTCGCACGTAGGTGCACCCGACTCATATCTGCGTGTGTATTTGGGGGGCGGGGACGATCGAGCGTCTCTAGAGACGCCCGATCACTTGAATGTAAACATCCTGGCCGGCCGTGTAATTACAACGACCGGCCGGGAAGCTGCTCGTTGGGCTCCGCCGTCCTCTCGTCACAGACGAGCGGACGAGTGGATTTTTCAAGCCCTGCTCATGGTCTTAATTGCACAATCGCCCATTGGCTTACGTGTTTTGTTCCCTGCATGTTACATGGTTCAAATTTGCATTTCTATTTGGCAAAATTGCTCCTTTATATTTTTTCCTTGATTGTTTAAAATCATATAACAGTTCTGCAGATAGGCCAAGAATGACAACCTCCCTTGGAGGAATGCCTTAGAGAAATGTGGGTACTGCTTGATGGCACTGCACGGATGCTTGTTTATAGAGCAAGTACTGTTCATTGTGCTCAATACACCATGTATATATTTTTTTGATTGGATGTTATGGATGTGAGCAACCACTGCACTGTATGCCTATTACTTTGAAGTGTTTTACTACTGTAAAAATTGCTGAAACTTTAATAAAACGTTTTTGGAAAAAAAAAATCATATAACAAAAATGTATTGCACGTAAAATATGACATATTTAAGTTACAATGCTTTCCAAAGCAGAGAGGATGTACCATAAGGATGAAAAACACCAAGTGTCAAAATCAGGGGCTATGAAGCCTTTGGTATTTTTCTGCCATCACTATGTTACCATCAAGGTCAATGCCATACAAACATGCATAGATAGTATATTAATATCTTTGCTCCAAGCAACACAAAGGCAATACCATAAATGATCTATTATTATTAGACAAAATCAAATAATTTGTTCCATATTTCTCCTTAGGGTTGTTAAACATAATATCTTTTCCTTAATACGAAGGCCAGCGAGGACTCAAATTAAAACATAAAAAAGCAGGAAACAAAAGACCCCAAAACATTTAAAGAGGATTATTTAGGTTTCCCTTAAAGCTAATGCATACGGTGCTCGAGGTGTCTAAGGAATGTCATTAGGATGAGCAGCTAATGAGCAATCGGCATTTAAACTGAGAAACGTAACCTATATTCAGGCAATACATCTAACACCACAATAAGAGGGAAAACCCCTTTGATGTCTCTTTGTTCACACTCATTAAATTTCGTTGGTTTTTAAAAAAAGTTTTTTTTAATTTTTTTTATTTCTAAATGCAGAGGTTTTAACATGATAATTATTAAAAAATGGTAGAAGGTTTGTTACTCTTTTCTGAAAGGTTAACACAGATGAGAAGCAAGAAAAGTGATGGCTAAACATCAGTTCTAAAATCTATTTGTGCTAGGTTCCCCCGTTGCTGATTTGTTCAGCAGAAAGACACAAAAACTCAACAAAAGTATCCAATTGAAAGCTCAATAGATGGTTCCTTACAGCATTGTACGCAATTAGAGACAATACCATGTGCTATATGGAGGTTCAAGTTATAGTTAAACACAAAGTTGGCTTCTTTGATCCCTCAGTCCGTGTTTCTGTAAACAACAATAAAAGCCAATGCCTGGTGGGATTGTGTCGTTATACGAAATAGTGATGTATGATTGCTTATAGAGAAACATGCAGCAATTGTTTAAGCAGGTGGGGGTATGGTGGAGAATAAGCCGAGACATTGCTGAATTAGGAAAATGACTGTTTACAAACAATTCCATTCCTGAAAATGTGCGCTGTGTCTCAAACTCTAGAAATAGGGGAGCGATTTGTGATCTGAATAGCGGTTGAGGGCATATTTCCAACAGGGACCACCTAATGTTTTCAGAGGGGGGTAAAGGAAGAATGTAAAAATCAGGCCTATTTGGCAAGTTTTGCAAGGTTTGCAGCAAGATTAGTGAAAACTGCTTTCGTTTGCACTAAATAATTGTTCATTAAATTCAGTGTAGGGAAAACAAGATTCTGAAAATAACTGTTTTATGATAAGACTCAAAGTTTACAAAAAATAAGCAAAACAATGTCTCAGGTGAAAAGGCCTACGGCAGTGTTTTCCAAATTTTTGCCAAGTTTCTCTGTCTAAGGGGCAAATGTTGCTCATGATTAACATCAGACTTTGAGGGCTGTTTGGCACCTCCATACACTCTAACACTTCTACCTCATCACTGTATCTGCTAGTGCTGCTACCTTGTCCTTTCTTGCCTTGGTGCATCTCTCCATGCTAGGTATACATATCTCTGAAAAATGCCGTATCTTATCACACAAAAACAGCACACTACATTGCACAGAAGATTTTTTTAACGTGCACCTGTGACTTGACTATGGAAAGTTGTCACATATTCTTAACAAGCAGTAAACCAAAAAAAGCTTTAAAACATAAAAATAGGCATCACTTACCTCTCTAGCTGTAGGTACTGAAAAGTAATTAATCCTCAAAGTAAAGTTTGTCAGTTTTATGGTAGCTTACAAACACCTGGTCATTACATTAAAAGGACTGGCAGGCTGCCAATATTCTGCACTCCATAGGAAAAAAAAGGGGGGGAAAGGAGTTGTGGTATTGTGACAGGTTTCTGGGTGACTTCCTCAGCAACGGCCTGTTCACATAATGCTCCGATTTCGCGGTTAGGCTAGAGTGCTCCGACAGCTCTGTTGGGTGAGTGGTGCAGGTGCTGACAGGGTACTTTTTTGCAGCAGCAGCAGTACACAAGCTGCTGTGTGGGGACCTAAATGGAGTATTCAATTTGTACACTGTTTTTTTGGGTATTTTTAAAAGAGTGTGCTGGGCTGAGACAGGTCACCTTTTAATGTACTGTGCTGCAGTGACCTGTGGTGCAGTCCATCGCACGTAAAAAATAAAATAAAAACAAATGTATGCAATTTTTGCCGCGTACTGCACATCTCACAGGCATTGTGGTGTGAACAGGGCACATCAGTGAAAAATGCCAGTCAATGTATATAGTGTAAACTGGATAAACCACATAATATATGCAGATTCCTCCCTTACTTGTGTAACCCAGAAGATAGAGAAAAACCTCCGTTGTAGGTCTCAGAGAACCATTGGGTGCAAAAAAAACAACAGAAAAAATACACAGGGGTCAGCCTTTTCTTGAGCCATCGGACCCAAGATCAGCCCCAATTCCATTAGACCTCAGGTAAGCCCCATGGGCCCTTAATAAGATTGACTACACATACTTTAATTTCTATACCTGGATGCAAGACCAATAAGTTCAGGGATAGTGGTTAATTCCTAACTACATGCGGTGTGCCAGCATTCTGGCGCTTTCAAATGTGGCCGCTGTCACATGATCATTAACTTGAATGGGTCACAGCTGCAACTTCTAAATGGCAGAGCTGGGATTTGTGCTGCAGGAAATCGAAAATTCCTGATGTAGGAATTTCTAAAACACACCTACATTGTAAGACTAGTCTGGCTCGCTTATTAATTCTACAATAAAAATGGACCTAAAGTCTTAAAGTAAACATGCACAACACAGCAACAGAATGTGCTGAAAAATCTTGTATTGTGAAGATAAATATTAAAATGAATTACAATTTTGGCCACAAGCAGCCTTGGCAGCTTATTAGCTTAAAGAAGTCTAATAAATGTCATTAAAAAAGGGCAATTCAAGCTACAGATAATAGACCAACAATAATGTTGTATGCTCTTTTGTTGCTCTGCGAAGTCTGATTTTGCTGTCATCTTGACAAATAGAATCTTGAGTTTGTTCCCAACTACTACTCTACACTTGCATTTACCATGAGGCATGCTGTTTATGTTTAGTACAATACTAGCCTTTGCAGAGTACCCTTTCCCTGCCAGCCACGTGAGGCATACAACAGAAGAGAACAACTTCCAATTGGCCAGGTCATTTGTGCAGTCATTTACACCCATGTGAGGGCCAAAAACACCCAACACAGAGACACACACATACTTACATATACATTTCCTGACACCGTACATGGCAGCATACAACGGGTATGGCTCCGCCCCCAGCCCAATCACAGGACCAGTTATACTATAAATTAAAGCCCGCCTCCCAAGGCCACCATTCTTTTTTCTGTCCTCACTGCTCAAGCCGGTTATACTAAGAATAGGTTGGAGTTTTTTCCCTCACCTTGCTGGTTTCTTCTGGCCTGCCGCACAGGTTCAGCCTCTCCTGTTGTGAAGTTCCCTTTGTTCAGGTGGCTAAATGCAGTCTGATAAGGGAAGCCTCCCCCCATAGCCTTGGAGTTGGGGTGCAGGAAATGGTCTCTTGGGGTCTCTTCATGTTCGGATGCTTCCTCCATCATGGCGGTGGGTTGAACACCTGCTTAGCCTCCTGGCCTTGTGACTCCAGAGAAGAACCGTGACTCAGCTGCATCATCACAA
>NW_017306516.1:924958-941628 GCF_000935625.1 Nanorana parkeri | reverse complement strand
TTGGAAGATCCTTCCATCTAAATAGTACATCCATGTTGCCAGTATTCCAGGATAAAGTTTTTATTTCAGCTCATGCCATCAATGTGGCTGCTATGCTGGGGAAGAGCATGGAGGTTATTCAGGTCGATCTGTTCATCTTTCTGGTGGTTTTGGTAAGTGGCACTCTGTGTGCACTAGGTCACATGTATTGTGCTGGTCAAGCATATGGAGCCACAGATCAATCTTTGGGTTCGCTCTTCCGCAGACTGTCATCCCTACGGATAGAC
This sequence comes from Nanorana parkeri, assembly GCF_000935625.1. Lineage (NCBI taxonomy): Eukaryota > Metazoa > Chordata > Amphibia > Anura > Dicroglossidae > Nanorana > Nanorana parkeri. Next base: position 941,362 of record NW_017306516.1, on the reverse strand, counting down.
TTCAGTGATGTACCTCCAGAGTTATTCTGGAAGGCAGTAACCTGCCATATGTTCCTGTTCCATTACAGGGTCTATCCAGGAGGAAGATCCATGGGGAAGTTGGTTCTGCATGTGGTACAAATAATTTATTATCTCAGAATTACCCTCCCTGTTTGTGTGATCGCTATATCCCATTATATGCTGCCATGTACGGTGTCAGGAAAACGGAAAATTGTATACTTACCTATCGGTAATTTTCCTTTCCTGATGCCAGTACATGGCAGCATACAGGACCCTCCCATGGCTTTCGCATTGAGTACTTGTTACGAGAATGGTGGCCTTGGGAGACGGGCTTTAATTTATAGTAAAACTGGTCCTGTGATTGGGCTGGGGGCGGAGCCATACCCGTTGTATGCTGCCATGTACTGGCATCAGGAAAGGAAAATTACCGATAGGTAAGTATACAATTTTCCGTTATATAGGACGTAAACATGTACACTACACACATTGCTAGAATGCAGGTTCTGTGCGTTGGTACACAGCATTGCATTAACACACTAAGAGCCCATTAACAGCAGCAGGTACACGGGTATGTGCAGTGCTTTGCTACAATGCAAGATAGTGCTAGATTTGTTCTATTTTTTTAAATTGCATTTATTAAATTCCACATACAGCAGCACATTATGACACTCGTGCCATGCATGTAAAACGTTTTGTTGCAAAACACATGCAACACAAAACACAGCACTTGCATCAACACACTAAAAGCCCATTCACACCAGCAGGTACACCGATGTGTGTGCAGTGCCTTGTTATAATGCAACGTAGTGCGCGGCTTATATCTTTTTTAAAACGTTTTTTTAAATGACATTCAATTCCTTGCACAGCAACCAATTTTTACAGGTTTTGCAAAAAAGCACAATTTACCATCTAGAAATATTTGTTAATAATTAAATACAGTTTTAACTTTTTTATTTAGTTGGAATTTTGGAAGTTGTAATTGTGTGTACTAAGGATGTTTGGGGTATTTTTGTCGACAGTATTGTTTTGATAAGAACTATCACAGGACCTACACTACCAGCAGCACCATCATTTTATTCTATTGGTCCTGTGCCAAAAAAAAATGTATAGTTTGTTTTACAAACTATAAAAGCTGTAGGTGAAAAATTGCAAAAATAGTCTGGCCATCTGAGATCATTAGAGCTAGACAGCCTAAACCTAAAATTTCACTTTATCACTTGGTTACATTAAGTCTTTTATTAGTTACACCTTTAGCGCTTTGATATATATTTTCTCCATCTGAGATCAGAAGTGGAGTGCAGGGCCCAGTGGTGAAATGGCTAAAGCTGATCTTTTTTTAGGGACATTTGCTATGTAAAAGTAAATCACCTCCATTGATGGAGAGTACTGTAAGCACCAATGTTCCGACACTTACACTTACAGTTCCAGCTATAGTATACAGATGTTAGTAGGTAAGGATGCAACAATACCAGTACAGCTATCAGTGCCTATACTGGGCATTTTCAGGAGTACTCATGAAATAGACACAATACCGGCACTTTACATTTTTTAATTTAAGGTCTGACGCTTGCTGGGGACCCTGCAGCAGCCTTCTTGGGAACAGCGCCGTGCCTGTTTCTCAGCTGCCAATGGGATGTGCGGGATCCCTTGTGTGTTTCTGTACCTTTAAGGAGGTGGGGCGTCCTCCTGACAGGCCTGCACCCAATTTGATATCTTCTGCCCCCATGTGCTCCAAGATGGAGACTCTCATAGTTTAGAGTTAGGACCGCACTATAAGAGGTGCCTTGGCGCGGCAGTGCGGCTTACACATCCTTTGCAGAAGACGTGTATCCAAACCTCTGTCATTGTCCTTAGTGGTGAGACAAGTTGTTTTACATGCTGGTTTGTGAGTGTGCCATGATGCCTTTCTACTGTTCTACGGTTTACAGCACCGGCCACACATCTCCCCCTGTTGAGACCTTCGGTACCTCTCCTGAGACGCACCACAGCCCTCCTGAGATCTTCAGCGGCCCTCCACAGATCCTCTGCACTCCTCCTGAGACCCTTCACAGCGCTCCTGAGACCCACCGCCCAAGATATCTGGCCAGCACCCCGGAGCAGAACAGTAGCACAGAGTATGATGAAAATGTATAAACTTCATATATCTACATTGCTGTATAATGTATTGCTAAGATGTGTAGTCCTGTATAGCTGATGGTATTATTCTGCATTGCTGTATAATGTATTGCTGAGATTTGAAGTCCACTACGGCTTATGGTATTATTCTGCATTAATGTATAAGGTATTGCTGGGATATGTAGTCCTCTATAGCAGTGCCATTCTGCATTGCTGTATAATGTATTGCTGGGATTTGCAGTCCTCTATAGCCGGTGCCATTCTGCATTGCTGAGATTTCCAATTCCTCTACAACTTAAAGTCAGTGGCACAACTACCAGGGTCGGAGCTACACCCGAGCTCTGGTGCTCAACCACTGTCCTAACATCATTCGTCTGCATTGTTTTAGAAAAACTGTCAAATGACACTAAAAAAACAAAAAGTAAGTATTGGTAATTGGTATCAGCAAAAATTGTATCATTGCATCCCTAATAGGGTAACTGTTCCCCACCTTGTCCATTCACCTTTGTCTCGTGTCTCTTTCCAGAGTATAAGGTGCTCTGTGAATAGATGAGAGGAGAGGAGAGGAGGGGTGGATGAACATCACAATCTACCCCTCATCCAATCCCAGAATATCTTGCATTTGGTGAAAAAAATACACATTTTGTGGATGGGCCAGGTGGAGAGCAAGTAACCAATTCTAACCTGTGTACTATCACCAGAGCCGAAAGTGGCAGTGTCAGAAGGTTGGTGCATAGGGTACATTCTGTGATGAAAGTAAGAGTTTTACTAACCAACCACCACCATCATCTATCATTAGAGGTGATTCTGCTATTATCACTGTACTATCTCTGGAGCGGTCAAGATTATTGAAAATGATTCAAAAGGGCACAACTGTCTAAACGGGTATTTTCACTCACTTTAGAGAGATTTTCTCTAACTTACTGTTATCTCAAGGACAAGAAGTGAAAATAAATCTCGCCAATGGTGACACAGACAACAACAAAAAACCTTACAGGAGGTTCTCACTATTCCACACCCTCCAAAAGTAAAAACATAAATCTGGCTTTAGATGCACTTCAAAGTGAAACTCCAGCCACAAATAGCCCATTAATAACCCCTGCTAAGTTTTTACAAATTTCCCATTTTAGGTCTTAAGATGTAAATCTTCTGAAATCAGAGTTCCTGTGGAACAAAAAAGTGAGTAAACACTTTTTCTTACACAACATCTGCATTACGGTTTACGAAATCTATATTTTAAGTAAACAATACACTCAAATTAACTTGCAGGTAAAACACAACGTAATACCCAATTTTTGGTTTAGAGTGAACAGAGAATGATGACCCTAGAATGATGGCATGTGAGGCGATAATTGATGTGTGGCGCAATTTTCGGACAAAGCTGCATTAGGGGCAAACATTTGTATTCATATGTGCATGTATGTAAGGGGTCTTAAAACGTTTTTTGGGGGATTCTTTTCATTTAGACTTCTATTTTTTTTAAAAACAAAAAACCTTTTGATTGGGCAGCTGTAAAGCACTTCCACTAAAAAGCCAACAGGTCCCCGAAAAAGGTGAGTCTGTTTACAGGTCGATGCCGCCACTGACGTAAAAGCCTTACGACAATGGCAAAAAAAAAGTTGAGACAAAACAAAAGCAGCTTTTGCTGCAGTATGCACATTTAATCTGGAGCTGTACCCCGCAGCACTTTTTCTCCAGATACATCAGTTGTTTGGGCTGAATGACGGCCAGTGTCATTCTTAATGTATTCAGTGAGACCAACAGAAACCAATGAAAAATAGATTTTGGGTTTACAGACACTTTACGTTAGTTACTAACCTGAAAAAAGTATTAATCCAATGAAGATGTGCTCCTGACCTGCCAGGTCAAAGACTTACAAAACAATAAAGAAAAAGTGTGGTAGCTCAAAAGCCTGCTGCTCACCAACAAGGTACGATGCAGAACGGTTATGCCTCTGAAGTACTCGAGAGACTAAAATGTGATGAAGACGACAAAGCTAGTGACTTTCTAAGCAAATGCCTTAAAGCTGGCCATACACATAGCAAGTAGTTGGGATTGAAAATTCAGAACGCTTTCTACAACATTGTGGTATTTTTTTCTTGTTTTGATCATTTGATCATCAACTGTAATAAAGCTTTCAGCTTTCCACCAAAGAGAAAAAAAAAACCTTTAACGTTTACATCTTGGCAAAAACTAAAAAAAAAACCTACATATAAAAAATACGCAGTGCAATGCATGAACTTGCCCAGTTCTCTTTTGCTAAACTATTGAATCCCTCCCACTATCCTCATCACCACAAAATAGCAATATAGGGCCCGTTCACAATAGCCTGTACGCTAAAATGCTCACGCGGTGGCATACATGTTTGCATTTTATTGTAGTTCACTGCACACCGCATTTTAGTTTCAATGGGATACATACAAAGAGTTGTTTTCTATGCAGTAACCTGTGTTGATCTGGTGCTGTACAATGCAGGTCACTGCTGAATGTGTGAACAGGCCCCAATTATTCTGTTATATTGGTATTATTTAATCCCTTGGTTCTCAACTGGTGGGTCGTGAACCAAAAGTGGGTCGCGGCCCTGTGTTCAGTGGGTCGCCGCATGCCTTCCACTTTTCTAGGCAAAAGTCTCCTCTGCATCCCCCTAGCGCAGAACTGTCAGTTCTCACGCCAAGCAGCCATTCAAACTATGCTGCCTGGCGCAGAGTGTCAGCTTGAGGTGGGATTGGATGGGTCTATGGCCGCGAGGGAGCTCCATCCATATGTGTATTGCTTTCAGCTCCCTCACGTGTCCTGTAGAGGTGCCTAGACCGGAGTGACATCACATTCTGGCTCCCGGCACCTCTACAGGGCACGCAAGGGAGCTGTACAAGCAATGCACATATGGATCTAGCTCCGTCACAGCCCACGCTGGACCCCAGGTTGAGGATCCACTCCAGTTCTCATAAGGTAGGGAAACTGGGTGGACCTTAAAAAAAATGAAAAAAAATTTGGAGTGTGTATGAGAATGTCTGTGAGATTGTGTCTGTGGTTGTTTATGTATGTCAGTGTTTTTGAGGGCCTGTTCACACCAGTGCAGTGCGTTAATCGCATAGTACTGTGCGATTAACGCACTGTAGTAGCAATTGCACCTGCTGTAAATTCTGGTGTGGGAGGTGTGTTGCGTTGCTATTCATTTGAACCCCAAATGCACCTCCTACCCACATTTCGTAGGCCTGCACCGGCACCCTAATGCCGTGTGTTCCATTGCAGTGCAGACATTGCAGACTTGGGTCACGACTTAATGACCAAGGGCAAATGTGGGTCCTCAGGTTACACAGTTTGAGAACCACTGATTTAATCCATAATCCTTGAGATAACTCAGAAAGTGTGTGCACAGACAAAAGGACAGCACTGAACAGATTTAACAAAACACTTCCATTGGTATATTTAAACAGACCAAAAGGGAGCAAATAGGAGTTCACTGTTAGGGGTAACAGACAGACAGCTTCCACTCAGCACCCACTGGGCACTCCTATAAAAAAAAACAAAAAAAAAACAACCTTCTACTGGTCTATTATTTTTGGTTCCATTGAACCCGCATGTCCTAGAAATGTGCCACATGAAAGCAAAAGATGATTTAACCAATATGTACCCTTGCCTGTGACACTAAACTCAGGAGTTACATCTTAAAAATGCATTCAGGTACCTTAACTATTAATAAAAATGTATCTTATTTGTATATCACTCGACTGTAGAGCCTCAAATCATCTCTGAATTGGTGCTGACATTGTCCTTCCTTCTGGAGGGGGGCTACTTTTGTTCCCCATGGTCCCTGTGTGTTTAAAGTAACCACCGATCCAAGTTCGCTCCCGTGATGGACTACAATCTCATGTTTAGGTTACTAATTTGTATTGAGATTGTAGTCTATCACAGGAGTGAGCTTTGAGTGGTGGCTACTTTACAACACACGAAAGGACCATGGGGAAAAAAAGTAGCCACCCTCCAGAAGGAGGGACAGTGTCAGCACCAATTCAGAGATGATTTGAGGATCTACAGCTGAGTGATACACAAATAAGATACATTTTTCTTAACAGTTAAGGTACTTGAATGCATTCTTAAAATGTAACTCGAGTTTAGTGTCACTTTAAGCCTTACTGGAAGTTAGTCAGCTAAAAAAAAAATTTACATCACCTCATCAAGATACATACAAGTACGGGGTGAAATGGCAATTTTTAAGATAGTGTTGAGTCTGTGATAATACAGGAGTGCCAAATAAATTCATAGTAAAGCCAACAGAATGATTAATTGACAGTAGATAAACTAAATTAATTACTTTATGAACAGAACATAAAAATGTAAACTGACTAGAAATCATCAAGTAAAAAGACTGATCTGTCAGTGTGACCATTTTATCCGTCTGCAGACATCACACAAGCCAGTCAGCCTCAGATTGTGAATTCACACCTGAAAGTCACAGATTCCAAGCATAGAAAAATAAGTGGGACAGGATTTAAACATGTTACCAGCTTCCGACACCGTGAGTCTGGTATGTGAACGTGCAGACTCGCAGCAACGGGTTCAAGCCAAAGATGAAAAGTGTGAAAAAAAGAAACAACTGTGTCTAAAACTAGCGAATATGATAAAATGCAGTTCTATAAACAACTTGCTAAGTAACCTGTAAGGATTTGCATTTATTTACTCATTATATTTTAAATAGTGAAGTTTATTTACTTTTCTACCATATAATAAAAACGGAAAAGCTAATTTGGTTAGGACTACCCTAAGCAGTGTTCTACAGAAAACAAAATTCTTCTTCAGCTAGGTGGTCTATTTGAAGAAAAAAAAAAAAGAAGAAGAAAAAGGAGGTGGGACTGAGGGCAATGTACACTACAGAAAAATGAAAACCTTGCAAAATCTAAAATATTTGATTACAGCTAAAACTAAAGATTTTATTTTTCTCATTTTATAGAAGCCCTGTGGTACAGCAAGTCTCCCACTTTTTTCCCAGTAGTATATTCAGCCCCCTACATTGCTTTCCCCTGTAGTATAGCAAATTCCTCCAGCTTTCCTATGTAGTATAGAAAGTACCCAATACTGCTGTCCCATAAGCACTCCCTTGCCTCTATGGCATCACTCCTTTGCTAGTCAAGATGCTGCAGAATATCACTTTGCCTACCTGGCTCAATATAAAACAAATTGCCATGAAAAACAATGTACCGCTTTGGGATGCTACAATCCTGAATAATCATACTGCCAGGGAGGTTAAAGAGGTTTGCATACCTTTTTTTCCTTTCTTTCCCATTCTCCTCATGGTGCCTATTTTAACTAGGGTCAGATTAATATATCTCCCTTTACTTTCTGGAGCTCCAGCACATGTGGCAAGGACATGTGACCATGCACATTATTTCGGGGAGGAAAAATGCCTTTCCCTGAGATCTCGCAGGGTTTTGCAGTTTACAGATGAGATTTCCCAGCAATGCAATTCTGATGTAACCTTCCCAGTATCACTTAGGTACAGGCTACATCACTAATGGCTAAGGGGACCAGGAAATGGAAAAACAAAAATTGGTAAGTAAAAGAATGTTAGATGACTTCATATCAACATGCAGAGCTGAATGCTGATGTGATTTTTAGTAAAAGGGGTAAATGTCCAATTTAAGTACTCTGTACTGCTCTGCTTTGCACACTGTGCTTTATGTTGCACACCACCTAACTTTGTGCTGTGTGTTCAATACTCCAAACCACTGCATTCTGTACACAATGATATATAACTTTTAAACAATACATTGCGCTGTATATTCTATAATGCACTGGACTCTATAAACTGTACTGTACAACACCACTCTACTCTGTACTGTGCTGCATAACTTAGATCACTTCACTTTGTTAAGCTTGCTTTATGACAGATGCACTATTCTACACTGTACTACATTCTAGTACTCCAGTGTATACACTGCTGAAGAGTATATACTCTTTTACTATCTGTTCTCTCCCTTGTGCACAAACCATAAATGACATCCTACATTAAACATCACACACTGGCAAAATTACAACACTGAAAAATATACACCCACTCCCAAAATTATGTATAAATGGGCAAATGTTTGGTAGTAATAAGTTAAAGTCAAAAATGTTTTTTATCACCCCAATGTTACTGTAAGGACCTACCTTAAATGATGCCCCTTGATCCGATCATCTTCTTCTTTCCAGTAGTTTTCAGGAGTCCCTCCAGCGCTGACTCCTGTCTCTTCCTGTCACACAGTCTGTCCGCGTGCACACTGCTGGGCTGCCTGCATTGACTTACCCTGTGCCTCTCCTCTTCTCCCGGCCGAAGATCTCTACTGCGCATGCTCCCGCCCCATCGTCTTTTGCAGCATGAGAATGTTCAGATCTTCGGATGGGAGCATGTGGCGGAGGCAAGTTTCAACCTGTTTGGTAACTTCTTTTTTTTATGTTTTTGCATATATCTATTGCTTGCTTGCTGCATTTGTGTATTTGATTTTAAATAAATGACGGTACTCATTTTTTTTATACGATTAATCGAAGGTAATAATCGGCTAACTTATCGATTATAAAAATAATCGTTAGCTGCTGCCCTAATGAGGACACTATCTGCAAGGAGTTTGTCTGTACCCCCAGTGCTTCAGGGGGTTTCCTCCCACACTCTAAATTGGCCTTGTATGTATACATGTGTTAAAGGGTAAAAAAGTGCGAAAATAAACTGTTGCAGGCTGTTTGGCCATCGTTAATTCAGTGCATGGAAACCATGGCTTCTGTTGAGTAAGGCTTGGGACCCAATGAGACAGAATAAACATATAGATTGTGGTGAGAAAGAACTACAGCAATTAAAAAGCACTCGAAATGAATCAGTGTGTAGCATAGTAAAACCTTCTTAGAACAGAAGTTATTTACAGGTCTCATTTAATCACATATCCCAAACATTAGAGAATATTTCCTAACTTAAGAAGATTGGGCAGAGCCAAATTATTGCTTAATAACTAGGGGTGCGGAAATTACCGATTAATCGTTAATTTCTTTGATCGATCAAAATTATTATTTTTTTTAAATTCGTTTATTAACTTGACACGTACAGAATACACAAAATACAAGCATCAGTACAAAGAAACCTGATGGGACTCTTGGGACGTACCAAGAGCTAGAATAACCATAAAGTACCCAGAAATCAAAGTCTACTGACGACCCCTGGAAGTATGTTACCTGAGCATTAATTATAAAATCTATAGAACATGGAATAGAATATGGCTGAAACTGACTATATTCTATTCCATGTTCTATAATGTCATTGTACTACTAGGAAACTACAAGTCGGCAGTTCAGCTGCCACTTGTAGTTCCCTGTATGATAGAAGCCTGTTTTAATTACTGTCCTCATGAAAGTACTAGTAATACAAAGTCATTATAGAAACATTGAATAGAATATAGTTAGTTCAAAAATTACTGTACTATAATGGCATTGTATTTTCATGAGGAAAGTAATTAAAATAGCCTTCTATCATACAGGGAACTACAAGTCCCAGCATGCACTCACTGTCCCTGTACAACTCTCACATATCACGCAGGGAACTACTGCAGGGGGCTTGCATGCTGGAACTTGTAGTTCCCTGGGTGATTTATGTGGGGGACGGTGTACAAAGACCATAAGGGCATGCTGGGACATGTAGTTCCCTGGGTGATGTGGAAAGGTGTACAGGGGCAATGAAGGCATGCTGGTTGTAGTTGAACTGCAAGTTCATAGGTTATTAATAGGCAGCCTCAGGCAATATATCAGCCGCCATTCAACATACATTCTGGACATCCTGATCCTCCTCACAGGCCGGTTCACATCTGGTTCCCAGACACACATAAGTAAGTACATTATACATATATATTTATTGTTCCTGTCACCTTCCCTGATATGTTCGGTCCAGGCAGTCAGCTGACCTAGTTTTGCGCCCTCTTGTTGTTCTAACAAGGCTGGTTAGACCCCACAGAGCCCTGCTACCCTGGTGAGGCCCCCTCAAAGCTCTGGTGAGACCCCCCTCTGTATGTGCGTTATAATAATCGAAATTAGTCGAAAAATTTTTTTTATTAAACGAACAGGAACATTTTTATCATTACCAGCCCTATTAATAACCTATGAGTTAGATGCACACCTAGAACCGCTGCTGTATAGTGCAAATATAGCCCAATATTATAAGGCAATGTATTCCAAACTGCATACAGCTATTTCAGGCTTTTTGGCTATCATCAGTGAAGTGTATGGAAACTATGGCTTCGATGGAGTAAGGTTTGAGACACAACGAGACAGAATAACCATACAGGTTATGGTAAGGAGGTACTAAAGATATCAGAATGCCCTCCAACTTAATCAGTGCATAGCACAGTAAAACTTTCCTAGATTATCCCCCAAAAACTAAGAGGATTATTATAGCATTTTAAAATATTTCTGTATAAATAAGATCTTAGCAAGGTTTCAGAAACCGGGGACAACATTAAAGCTTTACCTGATTCGTGCAGCTGTACTCTATGCTGCACAATGGAATTCACAAACATGATGATACGCAAATAATTATTTAAAGCAAATCTCTTTAGTTTAAATCAGCAAAATACATTCCAGCTACATCAAAATGAAATATCTTACTTTTTTTTTTTCTTTTCTTATAAGTACCTTGTCCCCTGCCACCTCATGCTATCTGCTGATCGGAGAGGTTGAGCTCTGACTCAGCAGGGAGCATATCAGACTTCTGCAGAGAGACCACTACTTCTACAAGGAGAGCAAGGGTCCTTCTCTGCAGCATACCAACAGGTGTCAGGCTTTACTACCCAGCTTGTGGCTGCTTTCTGCAAAACTTCACACACCTTTTGTTTTTATACACCTGGAATGCATTTAGCTGATATAAAGTGAAAGTTTAGTTGGGCTTTAGCATGGTCATCTGGTGTGCAATGTATAAGCTCCAGTAAAATGCAAATGTTGGCACAGAAAAGATAGCTTTATAATTATGGCAGTGACAGTGTGGTCTTTATTTCCAAAGCTTCTCATCCATAAGTCTATACGCCAGTCTACAACATGAGCCATATTCCTTTATCCCACTGCATGTTAATGCACCGTAGGGCTTGTGCTAGCAACCTCTACAAATAGAACTAAATATTACCATGTATCTTTTCTTAAAGCCCATATAAGTGAGGGATTAATGCTGCAGTGTTGTCAAAGGCATACCTCAAAGTGGAACTCCAGACACAAACACATCTTTTTAAATTCTTAAACAACAAAAATGTACCTTTGGGCAAATGTGCTCGACTATAAATATCTTCACAGTTAAGTCTTACATCTGTATATGTCGGAAAGTAAAGCTATCGCTGTACCTCCAGTGCACTGAGTATGTGGCTCTCATACAGGGAAGCAATTGTGTCATTTATCAGCCCCTCTTCTCCACTGACAGAATGATTCATATTCTGTGAGCCAATAATACAAAAATATGACGCGTTCTAGGATTGTGCAAGTGGAAAGAGGGGACAGACATGATCGTTTCCCTGTATGAGAGCTGCAAGTCTCATTCCCGTAGCGTGCCAGAAGTACAGTAACAGCTGTACTTTCTGGCACATATAAATGTATGAATTAACTGTGAAGAACACATTTTTTTTTTTAGTTTATTTACAAATTATTTTACTGTAAGGACCTAGTCACACTAATACCTTGTAGTAACATGCATGCAACACACATGATATTACATGCATTGGAATTAAGTGGTGCCATTTATTATGAAAAGTATCCCAATGCACCTTACTGACGGAAGTGTGTTTCAACACAGCACAATTCAGTAATGTGCGGTGCACTGTCAGAAAGGGTAAATGCATCCATTTGGGTGGATTAGGCAGTATATTCAAAAGAATAAAGCAAGTTAACACGCATGCGCTAAAGCACTGCAATGGTGTTAATGGTCCCTAAGAGACTACAAAAGCAAACATCTTGTATACAAACATCAGGTGACTACTGAAATAGCTTCCAAATGCTGGCCTGCCAAATGGGAAGTGACGTTTTTATAGATGCATAAATTATTAGATCTTGCGCAGACGTCTGCTATCTTTGCAAAGACAACTGGTCTTCATCTCCTGCATTTTGCTGTACATATACCGTGTTTCCCCGAAAGTAAGACATCCCCCGAAAATAAGACCTAGCGCTATCTTCGGGGATGTCTGTAATATAAGACCTACCCCGAAAATAAGACCTAGCGCTATCTTCGGGGATGTCTGTAATATAAGACCTACCCCGAAAATAAGACCTAGCGCTATCTTCGGGGATGTCTGTAATATAAGACCTACCCCGAAAATAAGACCTAGCGCTATCTTCGGGGATGTCTGTAATATAAGACCTACCCCGAAAATAAGACCTAGCGCTATCTTCGGGGATGTCTGTAATATAAGACCTACCCCGAAAATAAGACCTAGCGCTATCTTCGGGGATGTCTGTAATATAAGACCTACCCCGAAAATAAGACCTAGTGTCTTATTTCGTGCAAAAAAAAAAATAAGACACTGTCTTATTTTCGGGGAAACACGGTAGCAACCAAGTTGCCAGACCCGAATTGCCACTTTGCAGACATAGAACATAGAAATCTCCAACATGTGTACATCAATTGATTACATCAAGAAGAGTGTCAAGGGCAAAAATAGCTATTTGCATCATGCTGTTGCAACATTCTTCAGACAGATATTTTTTTACATGCTCTGGAACTGAATGCTGTGGTGTGAACTAGAGTCCAAAATACCATTGGAATACATTGGACGCAGTTTTGATCCGGTCTGTAACAGATCTGCTCTGCTTCTGGAACGTGCTTGGTGTGAACAAGGCCTAATACTAAAAGTGGTATTGGGAAATAGGAGTGTGCTCTAACGGGTCATGCCTTATATACAGTGTGTGTTGTGCCTGTGTGCAGTCTTGTCCATTTGCTGCCACCTACTATGCGGTTTTTCTGCGTAAAGTAACTAAGTGTGGGGTCTACCTGCGTGCAGTAACAGAGTGTAGTCTGTCTGTGTAATGTGTCTTTTAAGTGACTGTATCTTCAGTCTGTGTGCTGTAATGGAGTGTGATCTAGTCTGAATGCTGTGACTGTCTTTGTGCTTTCTTATTACATTCACAGTCTGTGTCCCCAATGGAGAGATTTTCCATCCCTTCCTGTCCCAACAAGTAGCAAGGGGGAAATCCTTGCCCAAAAAAAATACTTTAAGTAAAAGTCCGAGAGAGGGTTTTGAACTCTAGGCAAATATAAAAAACACAAATTAATGCAGCTCTGTAATTATTAATACATTAAATGTATTTTCAATGCAAGCAGTGTACCTACCTGGATTTTGACTTACTAACGGCCTCTTATAGTTCCTGCACAGCACAAAACAAGAGGAAGATGCAGCACAAGGATTATGCTGAAAGGAGAAGAAAGCAAAGTGACAGAGATAAGCTCATCACGGTGCTACTTCTCCATCACTGTCCAGACACAAGCTGGGTGCGGGTCCATGACAGCCTGGGCTCAGAGGAAGTGGGCTGAATTAGTGGAGATTATTCATCATGAAAGTCTGAGGACATCTATTGGCAAAAAAAAAAAGTACTGCGGGGAGGCAGCTCTGGATTGATAGCAAGTATTGCAAGAAAAGCTTTAGTTCGACTTATTTTTAGACCTGGTCTGTAAAATTACAGGTGGAAACTAGTTACACCACTCATATACTTGGCACCTTTTACAATAAAATACGTAGAAATAACCAGTGCAAGAAATCGGTTTTATTGAGGTTTTAGCAAAAACAAACATGATATAATTGTAAGACAATGATACTATGACTATGGAGTTGATTTTTTTTTTAGTTTAGTATATTATGTTGAAAAGTACTGTGCTCCATCTACATTTATATTCAGCATGAAGTAAAACAGTAAAAGATTAATTGAATATTTCTCTGAAAATCCTGTGTTTAGATGAAAGTATCACACCTTATACGCTGCAATTTCTTGCATTGATTAGGAGAAAGATTAGCAGCTTCGCAGTGAGAAAGTAAACCTCATCAGTTCAGGTGCCCAAGACCAACCTCCAAACAACGTGCCACGCTGTGTATACTCAGGCCTTACAATTAGGGTCAGAAAAGAAAGTATACCAAGGGAAAGTAGAATATTTAGCTGTATTACATTATTGCCCTTTAAATGATTTCAATTTAATTAGAAAACGGGACTTTCTTCCAAGTCTGGGGGGAAAAAAATGCTTTTCGGGGGAAGAATAAAATAAAACCATCTTCCAAATACATTGGTTTTGTGACAGTTCTATCCTGGCAAGGCCCATGGAATCTCCTACTGAGCTCCAAGTCATAGCAGTGCTTCATGTAAGAGAGGTTGAAAATGTCTCTATTATCCCATCATTTTTTATAAGGTCTCTTTAAAGCAGAATTAACTGCAAACTTCCTGTCAGATGCATCTATGGCTGCCTTTGGCAGTAATACAAAATCGCTAAATTCTGTCTGTTCTACAATATCTAGTGTTATTTCAAATGCCAAAAGAAAAAATGTGAACAATGTTATCTAGATATGAACATTTATAAAGAGAAAATTCTAAATCAAGAAAAATTTGATGAGGAAAAAAAACAAAAAACAGAGTAATGCCAATATAATAGGATTAAATTAGTCGACATTCTGATGTAATTCATTACATTATAAAAATACAGCTTTCCCCACGTAAACACTTGAAAAAATGATGAAGTGATGGAAAATGTTCCCACTTCAAAGATAAGCAGTGGTTAAACTGGAACACCTGGCACTTGTGTATGAGCCCTCAAAGGCAAAGTAAATTAGCTTTTAATCAATTTTCTTATAGATCATATGTTTGATTCCTTGTATATAACCTTTAATTTACAATGAAACAGGTAATACAGGGTGCATCCTCAACAACCTGCAACACTAGTCTAGAATAGAGAAAGGGGGGGGGGGGCCTCCTGTGTGACTTACGCTGACCATACACGGGTAGATTTTCATGTGAATGTTCATACCAAAAATCTCACTACATTTGATTATGCCAACAGAGACTTGGCAAATGATGCTCAAAATATTGTTTGTTTTTAACATTCGATTTTGAAATGTAAAAAAAAAAAACACTGTTAGAATTTGGTTAGTTCAAGAAAAAAACTTTCATCCTGCAATATTTTTGTTTTAGCACTACAGTCCAAAATGATCATCGCTTTAACCTCATTGATTATGAGAAAATAAAAAACATTCTAAAAACAAATGTTTTTTCACAAAATTCTACTGGTGTATATCTAGCTTTATTCAGCAGTCTGTGTAATCTGATTTCCCTTCTATTTGTGTCTTTTCTACAGAAAAGCTGTTTAAAAAAGACAGAGAAAGCTGCAATTTTTAGTTTGGCTCTTGCCAACTGCTGCTTGCATGTGACAACTATGACATAATAAAATGTTATATTTCATATCAACGTAAAGTACAAGTAAACCCACTGATTTGGTTACTTTTTAACTGCCATTGTAATAAACTTGAAGACGCTAATTTTTCAATGGAATTTTGGTTTGTGGGTGCAGGTTGCAGCACCACCAACTCATCACTTTCTAGTGCAGCAGGGACAGCATCAGAATCACATTTCCGCGATTCCCTGTGCAGATGGAGGCATGTTTTAAGGACCAGAGTGAAAGAGATCAGAGGGGGAGGGGAGAAGCTGTGCAGAAATGGGAGGAGAAACTCTAGGAGAAGTCTGAGATGTTGCCAAAACAAGCACGTGCCAACACTGGCTGCATGAGCACGCCTGCCTGTAGTCCAGCAAGGTTTTGCATCTACAAGGGTGACAACACTAATGGCAATTCCAGTGCTGATGTATGAATGTTGTTACCTGAAGAAAGGAAATTACTTGCTTAAGATATTTACATCTTGTAAAACAGGATTAACATGTATGTTAACGGGGAAACTAGGGACAGATATGAACAATAGTGAGCAGTATATTTCCCTATCTAACGCATATACATAGTCTATAAATTTTGGAGGATAGATAGATAGATAAAAATGATACATTCCCTACATTCCAGTAGTCATGGAATTGCATCTATGGAAAACAAAACTTTCCTCAGGTACACTAATAAAAAAATGAGGTGTACTCTATTTTGTATTGCCACACTGCATAGCAGAACAAAAAAAAAAGTATAAAAAAAAATCCTATTTATTGCTGTAGTGCAGTCAGGTTGCATGCAGAGTAATAGGTTTATCTTTTTCCTTTTTTAATTTTTTTTTACATTTTGCTGCAACATAGGTTAAAACACCCTGTGCTAGCAGCATGCTAGAC
>NW_017306516.1:906327-924934 GCF_000935625.1 Nanorana parkeri | reverse complement strand
CCCTGAGCCGCATTGTTGATTGCACTGGGCAGGTCCAAGCAGTGGAGACCCCGTGCTTCTGCACTATGTATTAAACTGATTAAGGTCCCAAGGTGACAATGGTGGCCTAACTAGAGGGGCGATATGCATAACTCCCTGAACAAAGGTGTGGGCAAGTGGCATTGATGACAGCTGATGATGGAACAAGACTACCAAGGTTGACACCTGACCCTTAATTGTGCTTAAGGCCAGCCACTGCTCAACTTAGTGCTGGAGAAAGACAACTGAGAAAGAAGGAGGGAATACCCTTAGGGGCAAAATACAACTTACATGTGCAATAAAAAAATCTTATAAGATGTGGCTAGCCAGTAGGCCACAAATGCCAGAAATCAACCCCCAACCTTGAGCTGGACAGGTTGGGGCAAATCTTAATGCGCAGGTGCAGGGCTTCTCCACTGACTTGGTGGGCTTGGACTATCAGGGACGTTTAACCTATGTGGAGGTAGAGGGTTTAGAAGACTTAGATATCCCTGTCAGAATTTTATCACAAGGGTAGGGGGAAAAAATTTGCTTATGGGCTGAAAAGGCAGGCCTAGATTTGCAACAGGACTCCTTGGCTTTCCTGAGCTGAGGCAAGAAGGTACTCTTGCCTCCAGTAAGATTCTTGATAATCTCATCCTGAAATGCACCAGTCAAGTGAACGGCACATCCGTAAGAACATTCTTAGATGTTTGGTCAGCTGAACACACTGATCCAAAAAGCCTGGCAGGTTCCGATCCTTGTACAGAGATTTTAAAAGAGAACAAATATATCAGTACTATGAAGGAAGTTGGAATGTGATAAGTAATGCAGATATAAGAGAAAGTTAAATGGCGCAGGCTTCAATAAGTACACTTTGCTATCCTTTTACTGACCCTCTATGGAGTCTGCTTATACCAGAGGATTTCACAGAACTAAAGATTAAAGTAAACTGAGTTAATCTCTAAGGCAAACAAACATGAGCCCTAAAAACAACAAACATTACGATGTCCCTGTGTAGCCGGCGGAAACACAAAAAAACTGACTTGGGATGGAAGGAGGAGTCTATTTATTTAATGTGGTTGATGTGTTTCCTGTCGCAGGCAGGCGGAGCCTATATCTCGATGGCTGTCCTGGAAGATGACTGGGGAAACTTTGTTGCTCTATTCACAGGAAAGCATTGATGGCTCGCTGAATGCTTTCCCTTGTTGATTGGTATAGCTCTCTAAGGCCTAGTTCACACAGGCTTCAGCTTGTATCAGTGCAATGTGGACACCAAGTTTTCATCAAACTTTAAGAAGTTTGTTGAGACCTTTAAAAGCACCCTTCAGCTCCAGTTTGGAAATGTTAAACACAGCCACTCTAAACAAGTTGCTAGCCGGCTTTCATTAACTTGTGCTAAAGCTTACTGAAGACTGCTAGTAGCTTGTTTAAAGTGAGTCAGCACTCCCATTAATATCTGTGTTTAACATTTCAAAACTGGAGCTGAACAGTGCTTGAAAAGTTTTAATAAGGTTACCAAAGCTTTGCAAATGTTCTGTAAAAGCTTTGTGTTCACACTGCTGAAGCCTGTGTGAACTAGGCCTAACACAGGAGCTAACATTAGGTGCTAGCATTTAATTTCTTCCGCCAATGACAAACAGCTCCGAGTGTGTCTGGAATAGGGTGTCTCTGCCAATCAGGTTATGGCACTTCTAGAATTAAAAGGCTCCAGAGGATGATGTTATGGGTGACAGGAATATGAATCCTGTTGGTTTTGGTCTCTTGAGCCTGGCCAGGGAGAGCGAGGATGGGTTCCCTGGCCGGCACTCCATGCCAGTAGTTACCTGTGTAAAAACACAGGGGGTTTTAAAATGGATGCATAGAGCTGAAAGAGTAGACCCTGGTCACTGTTGCTAAAAAGGCTGAGGAGAGAGATCAATAGGAAACATTGCTAAGTTTGCGTACAAGAGAAACCGGCCAGTGAACTATTCCGTGTCACTGTTAAACCCTCACAGAGCACATAGGATGGATGACTATCATTAAAAACTTTGTCTATTGGTTGTATAGTAAGGTCATAGTTTTGGGGGGGTGGGGGGCGGGGGGAGTTACCCAAATCTACAATACAATGTTTTTTAAAGTATTTATATGGTGCTGGAATATTCTAAAGAATTTTAAAATCATCCCAATCAGTCACTGCCCCCAAGGGAACTTACTTTCCAACATCTGGAACACAGACTAACACATGCAAACACACTAGAGTAATTTTACGGTGGTAGCCAATAAATGTAATAAACCAGTACGTTTTCAAATTGAAGGATGAAGCCAGAGCACCTGGGAACAATACAAGCTACATGAATATAGTGTCCTTGGTGGTAATTTGATGATCCCAACAAGGCAAGAGGGCCAACACTAAGTCACAGGATTGAGAGGTGTCTTTTCCTTAGAGGGGGGAGAGAAGGCATTAGAGAGTATAGAGTGTCTGCATGGAGGATTTTAGGTATGATCTGCAAGCTGTGAAAGCATTTGAAATTGTAGCTGTATCCCTTCATTTCTGCAGACCCTGCTTTTATGCCCTTGTCCAGTGGGGTCTATCACACAGTAATTTGTTTCTCCCTGTCTTTCAGCATTCTTTCCAAGCGAGGAGCTCGATCACATACCACTAAGTCTGCATCCTGAGCTCACATTACTTAGAAAGCCTTAGTATTATTTTACAGAATGAGGATGGTAGAAAAAGAACAAAGACCCTCCCAACATGGTATGGTCTGCTTTACCCAAACTCATAAGTTTCATACGCCAAACAAGAAAAGTTCAGTAAATTATTTAAAATACAGGCAGTCCCTGGGTTCCGAACAAGATAGGGTCTGTAGGTTTGTTCTTAAGTTGCATTTGTATGCAAGTTGGAACAGGAACATTTTTTAAAGTGCAGCCCCTTTTCCCTTTTGGATAGCATAGGGAAGGGTTAACCCCTTGTATTGTTTGTTGTGCTGTCCTCAAAGTGGCTCTAGCCCCACACCATACTAACCAAAACAATTTTTTGCATGAAGTTCTACTTTAAATGCAACTTGGACAGATGTTTGTACAACTTCATGTAATGTACAGTACCAGACCCGGAAGAGGAGGCAGGCACTCCTCGTATGCACGTCTAACAACTTTCTGTAATGTACAGGAGGGTACAGTACTACGAACCAGACCCACTCCTCGTCTGCACGTCTAACAACTTCCTGTAATGTACAGAAGTATAGTACTACGAATGTTGGCACGAGCATGGTAGCATCACAATTGGAGGAACAGCCTGGGATCTCCGTTTCTAAGTACAAGTCGTACGTAACTCGGATGACTGCCTGTACTATACTGCAAATCTGTTTAAAAACCTTTAAAAAAAAGATAATGGTCTTCAAAAGAAAACGTCCTGTCGGTATTAGAACTTGCCAAAACCTGCTGCAACAAAGGCTCTTTGATGATCATAACCACTGCCAAAATCAAAAAACAATATTCACATACAAGTGAAACTCGAATAATTAGAATATTGTGCAAAGTTCATTTATTTCACTAATGCAACTTAAAAGGTGAAACTAATATATGAGATAGACTCATTACATGCAAAGCAAGATAATTCAAGCCGTGATTTGTCATAATTGTGATGATTATGGCTTACAGCTCATGAAAACCCCAAGAACCCCAAATCCACAACCTCAAAAAAGTAGATTATTACATGCAATCAATAAAACAAGGATTGTACATAGAACAATATCGGACCTCTGAAAAGTACAAGCATGCATATGTGCTCAGTACTTGGTTTGGGCCCCTTTTGCAGCAATTACTGCAATTACTTTTGCACGATATTCTAATTATTCGAGTTTCACCTGTAAATAGGCAATCACTAAATACTCTCACCTAAAGGACAATATTTCATGACCGTGACTATAGGTATTACGGGACATTCTAAGAGGATGCTCATAATTGTGCTACAAAAACATGATATACAGTATATCAAGATATATATACCCATCACAAAAGGTGTTTGATAGGCCAGCATTCTTCAGGTAGCCTCTAACCCAATGACTGCCTAAGCAACAGTGGTTCCCTTTATTTCTATCCTGACAGATTCATTTTAAAATGATTCCAACTTGTGCAAGCACCTCCACAAATTGATTCCTGAGGAGAACCTTGAATGCTTTTTTTAATTTTTTTAAAAGAGTGCTGCAATTGGAAGGTGAGGGGTCCCTAGCTGGAGTTGGGCTTTCAGCTGCAAGTTTCAACCCTCAGCTAAATAACTGGTTCCTAGCTCACAAAGTTCTAACAACGAAGAAGAAATGTGGTGGTTAATCAACAGCTGCCATAGCAATGGTTAGTCCTATTCTAATCTTCTATTTTATTCTGTTATATACAGATAGGCAATGATCAACCACATTTCATTAGGTTGCCCGAAAAAAGAAAAAAGAAAAAAACTGGACCGAGAACTAAGGAAATCTCCCAATTTTAGCTCTTACACTCCGGCAGAGAAGAACACAGTTAAGTTTTAGATGCAGTTAAAAGGCAGTGCCTGTCAGTTTTCCCTACTTGCTATATACTCAATAGAAAAACTGACAGATCACAGGAGCACCCCATGGTAAACCAATTCTTGCTTCTTATTTGTTAGGTTAAAGGTTAAATTGCTGACCTGTGCCCTCCTGCTTAGCAGTCTTTCCCTTTTTCTGTATAGCTTTATTTTTCTTCTGTATTTACATGGATTAGCCCCCTTTCACACTAAGAAGGAATCCGTTCACAGCCAATGCCTCAGTTCTGGTTGTACAAAAAGCAGCCACAATTATTCAATGACAGACAATGAACGTATTGTGGCTTTTCAAAATCCTCACCAGACTCTGGCAAGTCTTGTCCTTGCTTCAAAAAACAATAGCAGGGGGAAAAAAAAAATCTTATCAAGCGTTGAACATAAAGCAAACAAAGCAAGCCTACTGTGAACTTGATGAGGATGTCAGGCTTGGAAAGAAAAAGAAGAGATAAATCAAACTGAAAAAGAGGGGTTCCCTTATGAAGTAGTGAGGAGGAATTTGTAGTCTGTATGTTTCGCCTTCATGAGCACTTGTATAAAATTCTAGAGTGGTGGAACATGGACCCTTACAGCTTGGTCGCTCAAGACAGGACAGCTTTTTGTAATTAAGACACAATAAAGTGCTTTGAAAAAGGCTCTAAACTAATATTAAAAGAATATTTTCCCATTGGTATGCATATGCTAAAGAAAAGAGGAAATTCAAAACAAAGTAGATTTTTGGGCAAAATAAAAAAGTACATATATGATGCATTCCGTCAGCAGCATGAACAGAAGTTTTTCTGACTCCCCTCCCATAACATTTTATTTCCTCTTGATCCTGACAGTATAACTATTAGCCCCCTTCACACGGGCTGATTAGGAGGGGATCTATCAACAGATCCTCTCCTGATCACAGCAGTATGGACCAGATGTCACCACTGTGACATCCATGTCCCTACAGTTTTTTCCCTCCATCTCGCGATGAAGGAGAAAAACTGAAACTGTCAGACCCCATGCGTGTCCAGCTGATAAACTGGCAGGCCTTTCCCTGAGATCTCATGAGATTACAGATGAGAATTCTTAACAATGCACTGCTGATGTAATTTTCCCAGGATGCAACGCTTAGGCATGATTACATAATGCACCTGCTGTGATTACATAATGCACCTGGAATGTGCGGTACTGCAATGCCCTGCGTTCCAGTGTAGTGCGATTTCAAAAAGATGTGCGTACCGTTTTATTCTGAAATAAACTTTATGTCTGTAATTTGTGTATTTTATTTTTATTAAAATGACGATATTATTTGATTTCATCCGATTAATCGAAGTTAATAATCGGCTAACTAATCGATTATGAAAATAATTGTTAGCTGCAGCCCCAATTATGACAGATTCTGGAACTTACACTAGGTGCATTTAAAAATAGACTCTTTGATTGCATTAAATTATATTTTTCATATCATTTAATGCAGTTCGGTTTTAAAACGAGGCTCAATGTAACCTTGAATGCTCCCCCAAAAAAATCAAGACCATTTGAAGGTTTTAAAATTCGCTAAAGTAAATGTGAACAGCCACCCAGGTCAGAGAGTTCTGCAAAATTTACTGTCTTATCACAACAGATATTATGTTGTTTTTGACAAGAACATGTAGGCCATGCAGACAAAAATAGAAGTACTTTTTAAAATATTATTATATGCCTATTTATAGCACCTTTAAATCCCCTTTCTTTGTGCCCCTTGCTTGTGTTGTAAGAGAAGTAGCCAAGTGGAACAAGTGCTCCCTAGAGTGTGTAAAAAAAAAAATCTGCACGTTTATCATGGGAAGGAACGCTCCAGGAGAAACAACCTGTCAAGATGAAAACAACTCACTCAACTTTACTTCTGTGTAAAAAAACAAAAAGTGCTTTGTGTTTGGAATGCTCCTAGAAGCAAACATTTATTTATGTATTATAAGACAGATTGTGCATCGTTGTACATCATTTTTTTTAAAACTGAACTCCAGACAGATATAAGAGACAAATGATGACTTTCTGTTTTGTTTCTGACACACTTATTTGAAGGCTCTGCAACACATGCTTAAACGCATTTTGATTTGATAGATCTGAACGCATCACATGTTTACACATGTTTTTGCACTGAGTGCACGGTCCTATAGAAACAATAGAACTGTGTCTATATCCGTAAAAATAGAAATGACGCACTGATAAAAAGACCTGTGCACGAGCCCTAATGGAATAAAGCTGGTGATGGAATATCCCTCAAACTGCTATAATTATTTTTGGGCAATTTCTCAATTTCTATTATGAACTTGAAAGACATTGAGCAGAAAAAATAGGGTAAAAGAAGAGCAGTCATTTTGTTGACCTTTAATAGACCCCAAGCAGAATAGCTTAACCTAGAAGGTACTGAAGGTACCAAGTAAACAAAAGTTAGGACCCATTCACATGAAACATTTTCATGGGTTCTGGGATCCCTGTGGCAAGAACCTAGGGATTTTTGTGGCAGGAATCCCAGGTGTCCCTGATCAGATGTCCGCAGCAGTCTGAATGTAGTCATATATGGTACGATTACATGCAGTTCATAATACATGACTGCCGCTGGACGCAGGATAGATGTGTCTAGCAACAGTCATCTATGCCAAATCTGACCGAGATGGCCGCTGTCAACCAGTTATTTACTTCAATAGGTAAAGTGACCTCTGAACAGGGACGTCTGGGATTCCTGCAGCAAGAATCTGTAGGTTATTGCTGCAGAAATTCCAGAACACACGTAAATGCCCCATGTGAATGTAGCCCTAATGTGTTCTTACAATTGTTAAAGAAGAATGTCAGGATTTTTTCAAACTCTTGCATAGTGGCTACCCCCCGCACTGCAAGAGTTAACTGCTTGTTTTGCCTAAAAAAGAAAGAAAGTACACTCACCTGATCCTCAGTCCTGTGGTAGTCACCGCTCACCTCTCCCTGCTTCAGCTGTGGTATGTCCCTCAATGTCCTGCATTAGACGTGATGACATCATGAGTCCTTAAGCTGCCCTTGCACTAATATTTTTTTTGTTCAACCCACGGGCTGAACAAAGAAAATGTAACAGATTAGTCCATCAACGCTTATGATCGAAGAATCTCCCGCTGTCTTCACTGCATTCTGAATTTCAGATTACCTGAACAGAGGCGACAGCTGATTAACTGCTGGCTCTGTTCAATTGAAGGGATGTTGGCCGAAAGGGTGCCGACAGCGACACCCACTGTGGAAATTTCGCCCAGTTCATCAGGAATCAGCCAAAATTGGCAAAGTGTATGGCCAGCTTTAGACTGCTGGAACCTGGGGAAGAAAAGGCTGTGGGAACCGGTCTAGCAGCCATACAGGACTGAGCATCAGGTGAGTATATTTTCTTTATCGCCCCTAGACAAAAACAAGCATTTAACCCTCAAAGTGCCGGAGTAGCCCCAATAAAATAATTTGAAAAATCTTGGAGTTAATCTTTAAGCTTTCTTAAAGTTTTACATTTCAGGTCATTCAGGTATTTAATTTGCATTCTTTGTCACTATAGTGGAGATTTCCCCTGAGAACCTGGGTGTGAAATCTTTCCAAGGGGAATTACACATTGCACCAAAAAAAAACAACTTTGTCTTCATAAAAATGGGTCAGGTTTTTATTGCGTCTACCTGCCGCAACCACTCCCATGATCCCCTGATCCTACACTGGCCATGTGCTCAAAAAAGAAATTGTTTTTGGAACATTTGTCCAAGTCTCTAATAGTTAATGTGCTCAAATCGACAACAGATTTCAACCAAAGTAATGAAAAAAATCACTGTCGAAGGACAGAAAAATTTTTCGCGAATGAACGAAATTCCAGCAGTGCTGTGGCTTACATTCGAGATTTGCCATTCATTTCCACAATCAAACGTAAGTTTGAACAACATTGAACAAGTCTCTGATGAAATTATCAAATGTTAAGGTGAGATTTTTCATATGAAAGGAAGTTCAAAAATCTAGCAGTCTAGTAAGCCCATATGCACTTTAGTGTCCTGTCGCCACTGCGGTGTACCAGAAATCTGTACAATACTCCAAATAGCTAGCTCAGAGTATTAATTGCTGTGTGTATAGTAAACCTCCTGCATACTAATACCTAATCACCCGAAGTCCTGACGGTTAGAATTCGTATACCGGTACTTTATGCATATTTCTAACATTGATACAATGTTTGAAATCAAAAAATATAAATATAATAAGCATAGCAATAAACAGAGCTTAGTTTACAAGATGGGTATCGAACTCAATAATCGGCTAACTAATCGATTATGAAAATAATCGTTAGCTGCAGCCCTAGTTCTTTCACTTTAGGACCCTTTTGTATTGCTCTGCAGAAGCCAATCTAATGCAAATCATTTTTCTCCAGTTGTCAGCTATTTTTCCAGTAAAAGAAAAAACACATATATCCATATGGTCTGCTAATATTCATCCACATTAGTTTAACTGGAGCAAGTAGTAGTACAGAGCGGTCAATTACTTCCAATATACATAACGTTCAGGTGTCCAGGTGGGAAGTCTTCTTATCAATTTCAAGTGATCTGCTTTGTTCTTTTTTTTTTTTTGGTCAAAATAATTTATTTTGTTTTACAAGCTTATAGTACAACCGTGCACGCTACTTGTGCCTAACATTGATGGCACCATGCATAGCAGTGCATTCAACATAACATTACAGCATCGATAGCCGTGGAAAAGGAAATAAAGGAAGAAACAAAAGAACAAAAAAACAAAAACAATTCTGGTTCTACAGTACAGGTGGGGGAATCATTACCCAACAAGGCTCGCTAGGCCTTCCCACAGCCCTCCTATACGCCCGCCAAGGGGTCCGGCCGTGACAGGAGATCGTTGGATGGGTGAGCCAGATAATGGGGCACCTATCTCGTCCGGACCCCCAGGTCGGACACGGTCCAGGCATGCCTAGAGCACTCCAGGAGCGTGCATCCAGGTCTACTGCCAAGTTAGTGTATTCCAGCCAGCTATCCCAGATTTTATGAAATTTTCCTGGACGTCCCCTATTGGCATACGTGTCCTGGTATCTCTATACCAGGTCCTGGTAGGTTGTCATTCACCATTTTTTTCCAAAAGAACAGCTCCGGCAGGGCCGGTTTCTTCCAGCACATAGCAATAGCCTTGCGAGTTTAGAACAAGGTCAGTCCTACCAACATGCGTTCCGATCTGGAGTCTACCATGGAACCCCAGTAGGACTTGATGAGGGGGCATTCCCAAAAAAACATGAAAAAACCCGCCCTCAGCACACGTACACCTCCAACAAGACGGAGAGATGGATGCATTCATTTTATGTAAACGATGAGGGGTAAAAAAGGCTCTATGCAGTATCTTAAATTGCACCATTCTATCCCTTATTGCAACCAGTTGTTTAAAGGGTGCATCCCAGACCTCCTCCCAGTCCTCCTCATCCATGTCTGGGACGTCCATCCTCCACTTAGTCTGTAATGTTAGCAGGCTGGAGGAATTCAGGGTATTATAAAAACAGGAGGCAGGCTTCCTCAGTCCCACCGTCCCAGCCAGGGACTCCAGTCGAGATTCTCCCAGGCGAATCCCATCCCCTGGAAATTGAGCGCTGGAGTAAATATTTATAGAAGTCCGGGAGCGCTAGTCCGCAATGGAGAGTGGGTCGCATTAGGGTCGTGAGTTTATACCTTGGGGGTTTAGTGCCCCACAAGAAGGAGGAGACTAATTGGTTCAGCTGATGGAAATAGGATTTTGGGATCCATATGGGACAATTAGGAAAAATATACGTTAATTTGGGTAGAAGCTTCATTTTGACTAAATTGATCCTGCCTAATAGGGACAGAGGTAAATTTGCCCATGCCTTCAGTCTCTGCTTCATGTCTCCCAAAATCGTGAGTAAGTTAGATGCCAGGAAGTCCTGGGGTGAGCCAGATATCACCACCCCCAGGTATTTAAAGGATTCAACCCAGGAAAGTTGAGTAACCGTCCTGGGTGTGGACCTAGCTGCAGCGTCAATGGGGAACAATATGGATTTGTGCCAATTAACCCTCAGACCCGACACAGCTGAAAATGCTTTGAGAACATCTAAGGCACCCTGCAAAGAGGGTCCCGGGTCCTTCAGGAACAGGAGCAGGTCGTCTGCATATAACGCCACTCTCTCCTCCAACCAGCCAATTCTAAGTCCCTTAATATAGGGGGATGATCTGCTTTGTTCTTGATGAGATCCTTGCATACCCACATCATATTTTTCCCCAGCAACATATTTAACACTTTCACAGTCAGAAATTACTTAAAGTGTATATAATCCTAAAAGTAAACTAATTCAAAGTTGTGCAATTCTTTTATTTCCCTTTCTCCAATGTATGTTTTTTCTATCTGGTGATCCTGCCAGTCCTTTAACGTCCTGCTCTAGGGTGATCAGCGGCAGCATTGTGACCCTAGGGTACACACTCCTGCTGTGGACTACCAAATGTATTTGATGACTCTTAGGCTGGGTTCACACCTAGGCATATCGAATATGCGCGTTTGTCGCGCGGTTCGTGCCACGCGCTTTTACCGCGATCCGCGGTTTTACCGCGATTAAAAAACCGTGTGATACACACGTTTCCGAGTGCTACCTGGTTGTATCCCAATAGATACGTGCTGCAAATACGCCCCAAAGAAGCTCCTGTACTTCTTTGGGCGTAGGGCGTTTTGCAGCGCGTTCCTAGGCGCTGTAAAATGCCCAGGTGGGAACCTTGCCCACAGGCAATCATTGGTTTTCATATGTTGAGCGTTTTACAGAGCGTAGGAACGCGCTGTAAAACGCCCAGGTGTGAACCAGGCCTTAGTGGCAGCACATACAGATTTCTAGCCGACACTGTCAGTAACACCCTCAGCCCCACTGATTGATGGCAGCTCCGAGAAGCTATATTTGCTGCAGGCTGGCTGGCCATGTCATATTAAGTAGACAAGCAGAAGCAATTAAAGGGAGGGAGGTGGATATGGAGCTCAGAAAAGCAAAAGGTAAGTTTAAAGAATATATTTTATGAAGTTAACCAAGAAGGGGGTATGTATGAATTAGGAAGCAGGAAAGGTGGATGAAGCATAGATTACAAAACATCAGTTAGATACTTCCACAGCAGGTCCTCATGTAATGCTTCCTCTTTAGGCTCCCCTTGGAAATACAAAGATCAGCAAAAGTACTGACAAAAATACTTTTATTACAGTGCTCAGGAAAACATTGCAACTCTCAAGAGCACAGCAGTCAAAGACAGAAGAGTGCAGGATATGCCTAAGATCTTTCTTTCTCAAGCAGGGATCTGTAAAGCCCTTGGGTTCCTCCAGAGTTCGCTAGAGGTTTCTTGAGTTATAAGCAGTCTCTAATCTCCTGTCTGATGGTGCCTACATAGTTTCAGCAATGTCACTATGCAGAACCAGCAGCAGAGGACCAGTAGAGTCTTTCTACTCATCTCTCAGGTAAGTAACCACTACAATAATTTTTTCAGCTATTTGTAAAGAAGCCTTTCTACCACTAACCATTGTTTGAGAGGGGCCTTCTCCCACTGAGCACCAAAGTAAAGAATGCGAGTGGACATTTCCCTAATGAACACCAATGTAAAGAACGCACTACAATTTTTACCACCTGCGTTTCTTTTCTGGTCATTATTATTCTTTAAATTTCATGTTTAATAATGAAAATCATTTCCCCATATAGAGAAGTGGTATGTTAATATGTATCTGCTCTGAGTGTCAAATATGCCAAGTAGCCACATTCCCTATTCTTTTATTATATTTACAACTTACTAAGCACCGTAAGGTATTACACAATTTAACAGAGGTTTTCTGAGACCTAAATATTGTACCTCTGTAGTAAAAAGTGAGTAGGCTGCCTTAGATGATCCCCATTCAGATGTGCAGCTACATAGCTAAAAGGTACAGGACTGCCTGGACAATGTC
Organism: Nanorana parkeri; assembly: GCF_000935625.1. NCBI lineage: Eukaryota > Metazoa > Chordata > Amphibia > Anura > Dicroglossidae > Nanorana > Nanorana parkeri. The sequence continues at coordinate 912,489 of NW_017306516.1, read as the reverse complement.
ACATGAGCAACTTAACTTCCAAACCCCCTTGTCCTACTGTCCTACTGTCCCCCTGTACTCTTCTGGCCAGTCTGGTGATGTAAAACAAGGCTCATGTATTGACGTGTGAGTTCTGCTCAGTCCAGAAGTAAGTGAGCTTAAGCTGTGCGATGACAACCTCAGGGGGTGCGTCATTTACAGCCTGTGCTTATACAGGAAGTGGGTTGAATTATTCTGGCAATCATTCAACCTGGAAGAGCAAACCAGCAGCTAGTTCAAGAGTAGGCATTTGAAGGAAATCGCTGGACTGTGGGGAGGAGGAGTTTTTGTTTTTTTTTTAAATACAGGAGGGGGAAGTACATAATGTTTAATAATAAATAGGGATACACTGATACCATTTTGTCCAGACAGAGTATAAGTACCGATATGCTGCGGTTCACAGAAAGGCTGCCAAGGTCCCCAGCAAGCATGGTACCTCAGACAAACGCTTCCGTTTAAAATTATGAAGAGCCAGTATCAGCGTTTAGTATTAAGGAATTTCCCAAGTACCTATACGCGTGAAAATGCCCAGTAGCGGAACAGATAACGGTACTGGTATCGATGCATCTCTAATAATAAAGGTGGACTTGCAAAAGGATCACTACTCCTCCACGGCTCAGGGAAGGAATGCGCTGGGTGCTTACCGCCGCTGGGAGCAAGTCCTTGCTGCAATTTGAGCCCATACAAGCAGAAAAAAAAGCTGGCTGCACACTGGGTTCTGCTGGAATAGTTTATTGAAGCTTGTACCACATCACTGGGTGGGACACCATAGTACAAGCTTCAATAAACTATTTCTGCGGAACTCAGTGTGCAGCCAGCTTTTCTTCTGTTAATAAAGGTGAACCACTGCTTTAACTTTGGTGTTATTATTAAGTGTCTTCATTTTGTATGTATTTTGTCCAACATGGAATTTATGAACTCCTGTGATTTACTTTGATATTACACCTTGTTGCTACTTCCTACTGGACAAGCCATGAATGGCGAAACACGGTGAGGAGACATCAATGTGCCAACTACCATTTTGTTGCTACCTCATTACAAAAATGTTGCACTCAAACGACACTTAAGTTATTGTGAAATCAGTATTCAAATATTACAGCTTATACGAGTCATATGTATTTCGTGGCTGACTTTGTGATGTTTATATCTAGTATATTTTAATTGCTGTTAATAAAGCTCATTTTGACTTAATACCTTTAATACCTGCATACCTTAAAAGCCCCCACCAGGCTTTATGTCTGTTCTGTTGTACATGTACTGCGATAACTTTGCATTTAGTTGTTTGCCAACGTGCGGCTTTGACTCCAGTCTCCATGATGCAAAAGCTTATGGGAAGTGACCCACCCAGTAAATGTTAGAAGGGTGAATTAAGCTAAGCAATAAAGCTCAGCTACAACCAATCTATATGATGGTCGCAGGCTTTAATAATCCTTGCACACAAACTAACTCCTAGAGTAAAGACGGAAGTACTTCAATTTCTCTCAGACTCTAGTAGGAACAAGATTATGGGAAGCACAGGTCTTTCACATGCAAATAGAGTTCTCTGTCCTTAAACAATGATGAACTGCTCTGGAGTTAATAGATTTCACTGGAAGAGATTCATCTCTCTTTTTAACAAAGCAGGATGTTTTGGAGGGAAGGGGAAAAACGTTTGGTGGAGTTTATGAAAGGACCTTTTACAAGCTTTGTCTTGACACATAAGCTGCATTTTCCTTATTAATCCTCAACACACCATCAATGACCTGGTGCTTTTAAATAATCCCTTCATGGCTGGTATAATTTTTAAAGCAATGGAGTAACATGGGTTCCTGCATTGGTTAATTTTACTAGCAATGTGAACAATCCAAGTATCTGCAGCAATAACTTCAAAAACATGCATAATTTGAACAGTCATATTTGCAGTGTCAATGGATGGTGTGATAAGAAGAGTGAAACTGGGAATTAGAACTGCAGGCACAAAATTAGGCGATTCCCAGAACTTCTAGTTACCAGTGAACAGAGGAAGGTTAGCCTGGGTACTCAAACAACATTAGGTGAAAATAAACGTGTAATCATTTAAATATATTGCCTAGTTTCTTTGCACTGCAAGAGAAGATTATAAGCAAATTAGCTGCACAGATACCCTTAAGATACTATGCAAAATATCTCCATTACATCCTACTACAGAAGTTAAAAGTTGCATAAACATATTTTTCCAAATGAACCAGGGGACCCTAAATGGCGAACCACAGTCCAGATCCAATCCAATGTCCAGACCGCAATCGCCAACTTGCACTGGGTTATAGCTGGCTGACCGTGGATACACCAGCCTCCGAGGCAAGTGCATCCACTGCCAGCCATAACCTAGCTCAGGCCGCCCCTCTGCTTCAGTCATTCGCTGCTAGGACCACTGGTGTCCTAGCAACCAATGATGTCGGGCAAGGCTGGCTCGTTCAACTACAAGTGGTCTGGGTGCTGTACAGCCACCCAGATAAATGGTACTAGCCTGTTGATTGTGCCGCAATCCCCCCCCCCTGTGGTTTTTGGGTTCCCCTACTCCTATGGGTGGCACAGGACCACAGCAGAGGCTGTCAGGATAGAGTGTGAGCAGACCACTACCCAATCTGTTCTGTGCTAAGTGAAGTAGCACTGTGCTCTCAGTGCTTCAGAACTGTGAGAAGCCGGCTGAAGTGCCCTTCACACAGGTGATCAATAAAATTCAAAAATGAAAAAAAAGTAATAAAAGGTTAAAAATAAGAAAATACATTTAGACAAATTTAAAACCAACCCTGTCATATGATGTGAATGAAAACATGCTTATGTCTGTAAACGGGGAAAGTGAGTTCTAACAAAAAAAAATAAACAGTGCTATGCGGGATTAGCGCATTAGCACTATGCCTGGGAAAACACACCAGTAGTTGGCCCCTCCCCCACTCAGACTGTCTTAAGGACACATACCCGCTGAGGGTGCATCACTGAGCTGCAACCAGCTTACAGGAGAATACTGCAGAGAGCAGCGCTGACATCATTACATGGAACCCCTTTTCCTGCAGCATTTAGGACCGCCCACCTCTGACAGAAGGAAGTAATCTATGATGTCACATGACCAGACAGTACACAGTTTGTTTTATTTAAATAAAAGGTGAAAGGGTGCCCCAAAAGGGCAGAGCAAGTAACATGAAGAATATTAGCTTGGAGTTAGGCTAAAAAAAAAAGTTTTTATTTTTTAAGGCAACAGATACTCCTTTATTGCAGCCATGCAACATGCTTCATGTATAAGGCTGAGAAACCAACCATTCAGAAAATATATATGTGTTTAATCACATCTTTCTAAAGCAACAGTTATGAGAACAGGTGTGTGAGTGAGTAGAACAGAATCAATCATTCACAAGACTATCGTTCTGTAAGAAAAGTGAGCGGAACAGATTCACTGTGGCAGGTGAGTGAGAAGAGTGATATCATTCAAAGGGATGAACCCTGCACCGGATAATAGGAAACATGAGCGTCTGCTAAAAAACAAGAATATAGGAAAACGAGTTTCTCCAAAAGAATAAATCTGCCAAAACATTTGTAAGACTTGCAGGTCTACATCTGTGTGGTACAACCATTCAGGAAAAGCAGTATTTTAGAAAAGGATGACTATGCATGATTAAAAGTAACAGTATTGTTCAAAGGCATGAAGGTGCGACAGCCGCCGAGACGTTCTTCAGTATACAGACGTTCTTCGGTATAAAAGTGTGCACGTAAGGTGAAGCTACAGTACTGGAGGGCACTTTGTCTAACACAGCTGCTCGGCAGAGCAGGGAGACTGCATAAGCTTATCTCCCCATGGAGCTCTATCACACCCAGAGGGCCACATTCAGTCTGCATAACATCATTAATTGTGTCCCTCAAGAGCACCCCACACTTCAAGATCTAAAACACAAGAAGCTCCACCACCCTGTGTGTGTGATCTTACCTGTCTATACAAAACCGCAGCCACTCCTGGAAGAAGTTAGTCTGCAGTAACAGTCTTCTGTATAGCTTTGCAAGCTCTGAAAATGGGTGTTCAAGCTATGCAATAGTCAAAAGGAGAATGGCAGTGCAGGGGTTATATTATTTATATTCTGCTGGGATTTATTCACTAATGGAATCTTCAAGCTTCAAGAAATGCTCTCCCCAGAGCAGGACATCTTACTACACTCTAGAGCTTTAAAACCACTTTGCTTTACAACAACATTTTAACCAAACATTCGTAAGGTTACGGTCAGTAAATTAGGAAATAACTACACAAATGATAAAAGGGTAACATCAGGAAAATCCAAATACCTTCATTTGGTGCACTTGATTCAGGACGGCTCACTTCTACATAAACTTCAAATGTAGTCTCTGGATTTTGCCTGTAAATAAAAATTATTAGAATTGCTGGTTAGAAAAAGTCATTATTCGCATTTGTCCACCCAAAACAAGTTCATTTAAGATATAGATAACTTTACGGAGAAGAAATTAAGTAAATGACATTCACAAGCACATACCTTTACAAAAGGCATTTGATGTGTAGCCCTTTTTGTTCTCTGTTGTCTACATTTAAGCTACGGGTTTTTAAAACAGAACCAGTCACAGCAGAGATTATAAACAAATGTGAATATTAATTTCTTTAATAAATGTGTATGCTTACCCATGAAAGATTTTAACTAGCTTAGTACAGGTCTTCACAAATTGCTTTGAAACTAGGAGTTAGGTTTTTTTTGTTTAAACAAAGCTTTATGTGAAGGTTCTCATTCATCCAGGTCATGGTATATCTGTAAAAAATAAGTCAAGGCAACTGAACTTGCTGTATTTTTCTTGAAGACGTTTCACTGGTCATCCAGCCAGCTTTCTCAATTCAGAATGACGTATTCCCAGATAATTTTTGTACAAGTCATTCTGAATTGAGAAAGCTGGTTGGATGACCAGTAAAACGTCTTCAAGAAGAATACAGGAAGTCCAGTGGCCTTGACTTATTTTTTACAGATAACAAAGCTTTATTTTAGACGATAGTTGTAATTTTCAATCAAAGTTTTAACTGGCGCACAGATCAATAACCGATATGTGTAGCGCAATCATCGTTTTCGATTATAAAATACTGGTTCGGCCTCATCAGCCAACTCTCATGAAGGATATCCTCGAGCTTGAGAGCGTTTAAAGAAGGGCCACAAATTTAAAGGGATTGAAAGCCTGTGCTATGAAGACCGACCCCAACAATTAAACCTATTCTCCTAAAGTTTCCCACACACCTTGCGATAATCGTACGATAATCGCGGGTGTGTGGAAGCCATGCAACCTCTAATACTGTAAGGTCGCACGACTTTTAACTTACGGACATGTTCGAAAACCCGCCGAGCATCGTACGATGTTCGGCGGGTTTGTGGCATGTTCGTACGATAAAAGCCGTACGGGCCAGTGTGCGCAAGCGCACACTGCCCGTTCGGCATTGCGGTCATCGGAAGCCCGCCCCTCAGGGGGCGTGGCTTGCGATCATCGCAAGTACAATCTGCCTATGCAAGATAGGCAGATGGTATGTTTTTTTAAGTACCTTACAATTATCGCAAGACAAAAGTCTTGCGATGGTTGTAAGGTGTGTGCCCAGCCTTAGAAAGAAGGCGATTAAGAGGGGACCTTATTGCAGTCTTTATCAAATCATCAATAGGGACAACAATATTCGAAAAACAAGTTGTTTTCACCAAGAACCGTACTGAGAACCCGTGAACAAGAGGTTAGAAGAGAGAGGGTTCAATCTTAGAACGTGCAAGGGTTTATTTACTGTGCGAGTAGTACAAATGTGGAATTCCCTTCCACAAGCAGTGGTATCCACTAATAGCGTAGAGAAGTTGAAGAAACTTCTAGACGAGTTCTTCAGTCACTAAATATACAAAGGATATGAGAAGTTAAAAATACATAAATACAAACACACACACACAAACCTAGGTTGAACTGGATGGACCTTGGTCTATTATGGTTTTATACGTAGGTGCACCCGACCTGTGGTTCCGTTCGTATGCGCGAGTTCCTCGGGGGCGGCGGGGACTGTAAATTTGTAGGGGGGGAATTTTGTTATTTTCTTTCACTTTCTTTTTTTCACCTTTTTTTGTTATCAACTTCATTGTTATTATAGGGGGGGGGGGGGGGCGAAAAACCCCCCTTGTG
>NW_017306516.1:893726-906051 GCF_000935625.1 Nanorana parkeri | reverse complement strand
TGCACCCACCCGCTGCCTGCTGTCAAATCAGCAGAGGAGGGACTTGAAGGAGAAAGTTCTCCTTCAGGTCCTCCTCTACTGATTGACAGGAGGCAGTGGACAGGTGTAATAGTCAGCCTGCTACTAGCTATTGCAATTTGAAATATGGTAAGATCATAAACACAGATGGCCAGGACCTATGTCCCTCAATAACTGAAAAGGAACATAGGATACAGAGACATTTGGGATAAAGGACACAGGATACAGAGGACATTTGGGATGTGCAAAAGCAGTTCAACTGAAGGGTGGGAAACATCAAACACACCTTTAGAAATGTTTAGTAATGGACAATCTACAAACAAATACTTCTAGATAATTGCAGGCTTTGTAAACCTTATTTCTCTTTTCTTTCCCAGTCTTCTGACAGTGGCCATGTTAACTATGTCCAGGTTACTAGATGTCCCTTTACTTCCTGGAACTCTGGCACATGTGACTAGGATGTGACCATGCACATCATCACAGGGGAGGAAAATGCCTTTCCCTGAGATCTCATGAAATTACAGATGGGATTTCGCAGCAATACTCTGCTGATGTAACCTTCCCAGGATGCAACACTTTGGCACATTACATAATTTGTGCTAGAAGTGGACCAGGAAGTAGATGAACTATATTTGTAAGTAAATGAAAAACAAGTTTTAACTAATGAATGTATGATTTAAAATCAGCATGCAGACGGTGATTTCTAGTGAAAGGGTATAAAAGGTCCACTTTAAGACCATAAGCTTCAATAATGAATTGTGTTAGCCAGTGGAAAATGGTGGAATGAGAACCTGGTTCCCCTTTATGGGAACATTCAGCAATGACAAAAGGAGAGTCAGTCTTTCTAATGTAGGCAATGGCTGCAGGGTAGTTATGCACAGCTCAACTACATACAGACAATTAAGGGAAATCTCCTTTTGATGTACTGGGACCGCAAAGAGAGACAGGCGCACAAATCCTGAATAAGGTGAAAAGCTGAAACCACCTTGGGAAGGAAGGTCCTATGCATTTGACAGCACCACTTTGTCCTTGTGTAAGACCAGTAGAGATTCCTTACAGGAAACAGCCACCAGTTCAGACGAATGACTTGCAGAGGTAATGGCAACAATGAATATGAACTTGTGAGTGTGAAAAAGGGACAAACCCTAATAGATTCAAAAGGTTTTTGAAGCACCAAGATAATCAAATCCCATGGAGAAACAGATGGGTGTACAGGGGGTGCCATATGAAATATACAGTGTAAGGTCTTAATCAACAAATGAGTGGCTAACATTTTTTGGAACAAGAAAGCAAGCTCTAAGATTTGACCCTTAATAGTACTTAATGCTAATTGCATATACAAGCCCAATTGTAAAAAAAGGTCAGGATTTGTCCTATGGAGTGTTTTCTAGGATGAAAATGTATTTCCTTCCACCATCCTCCAGAGTTCTTCACCGTCAGGTGTGTAGAACTCCTCCCCAGTCCACCATGCTGGCATCTCATGTGATTAACTTCCAAGAGAGCATTAGAAAGAAATTCCCCAAGCTGGTTCTTGGGGTCAGGCGAATTGGTTTATATAGAGAATGAACCGACTTACAATAACAGTATCTCAAATTAAAGGGATCTGTAGTGAAATTGGCCAGACAGGCACTACCTTGAAAGTCTACCAGCAACCCTATCACTTCTCATAGGATATAATCCTTTTCGGAAATGGGAACTAGAGCAAAAAGCCCCTGTTCTAGGTGTGGTGACGCCAGAAGGTTGGAAGGCATGAAGCAAGGTAGGGGGATTGAAATCAGAACTCTAGCTTGTTGTCTTGTTAAACTACCTCCCGCACCCAGGTTAAAAGGTTTAAACACATCCTCCCCACTTTAGGTGCATCACTTAATGCCAAAGAAAACTTGTCAGCAAGTTTGGAATGTAAGGACTAAAGCAGAGAACAACATTTTAGGCTGTGTCAAGTCTGGACATATTAGTGGATCGAGAACCAGAGATACCGATTTCAGCGGGACTATTACTCTTAAGTGTGATCCAATATGTTGCACCACAAGGGAAACAACTTAGCTGAGTATACCAGTTAAAGACCTTGAAGTCCCACAAACCAACTGTTTATGGCAGAAGAGATTCAAATGGCCAGAGGTCAGCAAGTCACTGCAGGTGGTAGCGATAACTAATTGAGGTGGAACTGTGCGTCTCTTACAAATAGGAGCTATAGCAGGAAGATGCTACCTCATGCTGAAGGGGGTAACAGTGCAAGGAGGGACACTCCACTAAGTGAAGCAGTACACAATTCCTCAGCATTTTAAAATTGTCCAGGAAAAAAAAAAAGAGATTATGCCATAAGCCGATTCTAATATAGTAGCCCCCAAACCTTTGCAGCTAACACAGTACACAGAGGACCAGAAAGTGCCACAAGCATAGCCCAGTGCCCAACAATTATCTAGTGGGGTCTACAGCCTCCAAAGCTTCTGCTGAGGATACCCAATCCAGATAGTTGCATAAGTTGACCAGCTCAAGAAGCATGTAGATAAAATTCTTGAAAAAAAAAAAATATTGGACAAAAAACAGCATGTATTTTCGCACACCTCTATGGAAGAAGCAGGTATTCATGCGGCCAGAAATGCAAAATACCTGCTGCATTTTAAAATGATACAGCCACCAAAATATGACTAAAATGCTATTACTAAGTAACATGAATAATAGTGCCACTTGTGAAATGGACCAATGCCAGTTTTTGTAAAGTTTAACAAAGTAATTCGGGAAGTGACTTTACAGGTGTTTACTGTTCCATATTTTCAAGATGGCAAAACCAAGCATTTAGCACATCTGATATGTGACTACTAGATTACAAGAAAAACCAACAAGAGACTGCAGTTTTCAATAACTACTACTAAAATGGTTGAGTATAACCAATTGTCACTTTGACCAAGTTTTCTTATAGCACAGATACTGGTTAATATGCAGTCCAGTATCTAACACTTTTAACAAGCTTTCCTTTGTCTACCTCCACGAAGGCATCATGCTGGTTGATAGCACATATTACATACAGCACAATCGAGGGAAGATCCTATTGCTGTTCGGGAATCAAGAAACCAGACAGGAATCTAAAGTGCAGGTTTAAAAAATAAAAGGAGTTTATTGAAATCAATAATAAACATAAATGGGGGAACAATGAAGAAAGTCCAGGAAGTCATCAGTGCCAAGTCAGAGGGCAGATGCCAAGGCGTGTAGTCAGCCAAACCAGGTCAGGGAACACAGAGCATCATGAACGGAAACAATAGCCAGAGTCAGGAACCAGGAGATCAGTCAACCAGAGCCAAGGTCGTGCATAGAGAACAGGAACAATTGCAGAGCACTTGGTAGATAAGACACACCTGCAAGGGCATAGACTGAATGGACAAGCTGATGGTTAAAATAGAGATCTAGCGTTTGCATAATCACTCTAAGACAGGAATTCGTCAGTAGTTGCAGAATGACAATGTTAACCCGTCTGGTCATAAGAGGGTGCCAAAGAAAAACAGTGCCAGAAACACTGCACCAGCCATGCTGCAAGCAACTGGACAAGGAAGTGTAGGAAACCCCAGCAATTGCATAATGGGAGCTGAGCATTTTCCTAATACAGAACAGCTAAGATCTTATCTGATAAGAAGAAATGGTCACTCATAGAAGATTGAAATCATTGTATGAGCAAAAAAGAAAAAAAAAAAATCAAGAAAGGTGTAGTTTTCCCCAGAGTTAATACTGGGGTTAAGACATGTTCTTTACCATGGAAAAAAAACAGGGTTTAATTTCACTTATATTTTTAAAATGCACATATATTTAGCAATCAGCCAATTATTTTTTTTATTTTTTTTTTAAATAGCTTGAATCTGAGCAAGAATAGATGTGAAGATCTGAAAAAAGTAACAGCAACATCAGTGGAAACAACAATATCAGTACAGGGAGTTTTGTAACATCTGTTCCCAAATCATGACTGGATGCATCTTATCAAAATCTAGGCGCTAGCTAGCATCGCCAGCAACAGAAATATCAATCCTCAACTGTTTTTTTTATAAGAATTAAAGTGAGATTTGGTGATGTCACTGCTGCCGACTGCTCTGCTTGATGGAGACAGAGCTGTACCTGAGAATCCACAGTGCAAGGATCTTCCCAATTCCTTCTCTGTGGATCTGTGCTTTCTGCAATTCTCCTGCATATTCCTGAATATTCTCCCACCAGTCATCTACTATAACGTTTCGGGGCCACGCAGGGTCCCTTCTTCTGGGCAAAATAGTCACTATGTCGCCCAGAAGAAGGGACCCTGCATGGCCCCGAAAAGGTTGGCTGTTTGACGCATGTGACAATTTAAGTGCTGGTGACTTCTATTATGGACTGCCTATACAGAGACACACTGTGGAAGTCAGTTATGGGGAAAACATCAGCCGCAGGGAGCCTACATATTCCACCGCTCCAAGCTTACTCCAGTGATGGAGTGCAATCTCAATACAAACTAGTAGTCCCATCAGTGGAGCCATTTTTAACATTTATTTTATTGTTTATCCGATTAACCGATTAATCGAACTTAATCGGCTAACTAATCGATTTTGAAAATAATCGTTAGCTGCAGCTCTACCTACAAGTATTAAAGTACCAGTGGCAAGTGCTTTGCTTGTCTTTTCTGGGCACACTTACTACAGTTTAGGACTGTTTTAAGTAGAAACTCCACAGACAATGCTGTAGCAGATAAGAATCACAATCCTTCCAGCAAGCAAGTATCAAAAAACAGGTAGGTGGAAGGACCAAAGGCTGCATTAGCTATACATACACATACCAACAGAATTATCACTTTAATTTTTTAAGCTGAGCCTTGAGAGGATTGATAAGTTGCATACAAATGCATTCTAATCATACAGATATATATATATATATTTTATTACATCCATTACAGCTGTCCTTCAAGAACATAGGTGAAAATAAATGTCCTAAAGCCTCAAGCAACATTCATATCAGATGATTAATGAAACACAAGGACAAAATAATAAGGAGCAATTCCAGGCAAAAAAAAATTACATAATCTACAATAATGTGGCGTATAGCCAATACTGAGCAATTCCTGAAGGAGATGCTGCATCTTGCCTGATCTTCCCACTGTGCGTGGGGGTAGGTGGCAGTCTCACATAATGCTCAATGATTTAAAGAAATATGGTGTAAATGCAAGATATAACAAAGGCAAATATATTTTGCTATTAACCAAATGCTACTAGCCTTTTACAGAATTCATAAAATCATTATCATATAGCAACATATTTGATAAGGGGAAAATGATACTATGAAAAACATGCTGACTAGTTTGCATAAGGATATAGCCTGCAGTTTAGGTTTTTTTTACAGTCACCATTTTTGTTATTTGATTATTATTAAAAGTTTTTGGTCACTCAGACTGTTTGTTAGTAGCTTTATACACGTGAATCTTCAATTCTGGGCTCCCTTCAGTGACTGAAACCCCATTTTTGTGATGGGGAGCCATTGTGCTTTGTCATAGTTACATAATTAGTCAGGTTGAAAAAAGAGTTCATGTCCATCGAGTTCAACCTATCAGGAGTCAGGATCTGACTGAACCTCTGATCATTTCAATCCAGCGCCTCTCCGCTACTTGTTCCAGAAAATAATAGCCAGTAGGGAAGATTCCCTATCCACACGGTTTAGAAGGGATAGGAAAAACATTAAGTATGGCCAGCTTGGGACTACCCATCCCCACAGGGTGACAATACTGCTGAGAAATTTTACTGCAGAACAAAATTGTTGTCACGCTATTAAAGGAAGTGGAAAATAACACATCTACTAGTAGGATCAACAATAAAACTGTTACCAGGCAAACTTAGTAAAACAAAAGCTGGTGTGTTAATTGATACTAGTGACCACAGAATCATACGTCATTTTTAATTTTGCCCCTAGTTCTACTTTAAGTGGCCACTCAACTGCACAAGGTGAAAATTAGGTCCCTTTCAAATTTGTTTCGTCACGCGATTCCCGAAGCACAACAGTCAAGATGATGAACCCCTATATAACTGAGCATTGGGCTGCTTGTCACGTGAAAAAAAGTGTGTTTATCCGATTTGCGCTATTAAACAGGTTAACTGTCACTGCAATATCATAACGTATGGCTGGGGGAAGCCTGCAAGCACCGTTAGTAAATCAGCATTCTAAATACATTTAGCCCTGGTTCACACCTAGGCGTATTGGATATGCGCGGTTGTCGCATGGTTTTTTTAACGCGATTCGCGGTAAAAAAATCACGCGACAAACGCGCGTTTCCGAGGGCTACTTGGCTGTATCCCAATGGAAATGCGCAACAAAAACGGCCCAAAGTAGTACATGTACCTTTTCAGGCGTGGGCCGTTTTGTAGCGCGTTAGGGACGGGCGGTAATACGCCAAGGTGTGAACCAGACCCATTGAATACAATGGGATTTAGATGTTTGAGCGTTTTGTAGAGCGTTCGTCGAGCGTAGAACGCGCTACAAAACGTTCAGGTGTGAACGAGGGCTAAACAGATAAGCACTGTTAGGCTAGGTTCACACCTGGATCTGGTGAGCTGTTATTGCGCGTTTTCGTTTGTGTTTCGTTAAGGTCCTTATCTCTCATACATACATACAGGGCCAATTCAGACTGAAGCCAATTAACCTCCCAGCATGTCCTTGGACTGTGGGAGGAAAGCTGAGTAACAGAGTACCCTTGCAGATAGTGCCCTGACCAGGACTTGAACCTTCAATATTCTACCTAGCTCTGTAAGCAGCAGTTGAGTACTGCTACCATGATTGTCGTCATGTACGACCAGAAACTTGCAATCTCTGCCCTTCCCTGTGCTCAAAAATAAAACTCATACCGGCTCGCAAGTCTTAATGTGAAGCTGGCGATGTCATGCTTTACTTCTTTGTTCAGGACTGGCCAGCATTTAATCAGGTAAGTTGACTAACTTTCTAGGTGGCTGGAGGCACATAAACATCATTAGGGCTGCAACAACTAGTCGATTTAATCGATAATGAAAATCGTTGTCAACGATTCTCATAACCGATTAGTTGCTGCCGCCACCGCTCTGCTCCACTTTTATCCGCCCCACTGGGAGCCCCTGCATGCTGCGGTCTGTGCCCCTTTTGATCAGATAGGACACGGAGCTCTGCAGCCAGCGCCCAACGGGGAGTAGAGCCCAATGTGCATCTGCATTCCTCTGCTGCAGCCCTGTGCCTCCGATGCTGCCCACAAACCTCCTCTGCTACCCCGTACCTACAATGCTGATTGCAAACCTCATCTGCTGCCTCGTGCCTCCATTGCTGCCCGCGATCCTTCTTTGCTTCCTCCATGCCTTCGAATGCTGCCACAAACCACCTCTGCTGCCCCCGAACCTCCTCTGCTTCCTCCATGCCTCTGATGCATTCTCTTTCAGTTCCCTCCTCTGCTGATTGCAAAAGCCAATAGCAGGCTGGCTGTTGCACCTGTCAACTGTCTGCTGTCAATTTAAGATAGCCAATAGCAGGCTGGCTATTGATCCCAGCCACTGACTGTTGTGTTTACATTTAGCTGCCTCAGCAGGCAGCTGTCATTCCCCTGTGACGTGGAAAGGCGAAACCAGGGATCTTATAGACCTCTAATGCCACCTTGAAGAGAACTTGTCATCTCCAATGTGCTATCACATATATCACATAGGGGGCTTGTGAGCCCCCATGCGATAGCAATGAAGAAATAAAATAAAAAAAACAGCGACTCTGCGAATGCACGCATACTGAGGGAAACACAAGCCGGGTGCACCTACATACAAAAACGATTATTGCGCCACACGTCAGGTATCGCCGCATGCGCCAGAGTGTGAGCGAAAATTCTGGGGCCAAAATTAAAGGCCAACTCTAAACTGCTGACTGGGCTTATGTATAATACATATATAAAAAATTATTTATTTTTATTAGGGATCCCCCGATATATAGGCCGCCGAAACATATTGGCCGAAAATGGCACTTTTGGCTAACTGCCGAAAGTGCCATTTTCCTGCCGATACAGTGGCGCATCTCTGCTTTCTTTCCTCCCCGCTGGCCACTGCTCTGTGTCCCAGCGGGGAGGAGAGAAACTGTGAGAGCCGGCCGAGTGCTGCGGGAGGAGAGCACTGTGAGCGGCCGGCGTCTCTCCTCCCACACCGAATACATGTCCCCAAAGCAGAATACTATTCTATGGGGACATGTATTCAGTTCTAAATCCAGTGTACCCATCGCACTCCTGACCGAATAATACCCTTAGAGTCGGGTGGATGCCAAAGTGACTGCAGATGCCTCTGCAATCCAAGATAAGTGTATGTATAAAGTCACTCGCACTCCAATAGAATTTCAAGTCAAAAACGGTTTATTGACTCGATTGCTATCACATCATATAGCGACGTTTCAGAAAACAACAGAGGTTCCTTCTTCAGGCAAACAGAATGTGTATTCAGTTCTAGTGACATCCGTATTTAGCCCTGGTGAGAAACTGCCCTAAAATCATCAGTCTGTGTTTTAGAAAAAGATTTCACATGTCCCTTTAAGAAAAAGTATCAGTAATTGGTATCGGCAACTACATGAGGGACAGTACTTTTACCTGGTCTTTAAAAAGTGGTATTGGGACATCCCTCCTTTTTTCTTCCTCTAAGCATAACCACAGTTTTGCGAGTTCTTACTAGGCATGCACCAAAACATTTCGGCCGATAATGGCACTTTTGGCAAAATGCAGAAAGTGCCATGGAAGCCGAAAATGCGTCCAAAAATTCAGTGCATCCCTAGCTTCTCTCCTCCCCACTGGACGCCAGTCTGTGTGCCTTCTGATGCAGTGGCTGGCACACAGTGGGGAGGAGAGAAGGTTCAAGATGGCGAGCAGTGGGGGAGAAAAGCGCCGTCAGCGTTGCCGAGCTCTCCTTCCGCGCCTCCTGTATCAGGATGAAGAGCGGTGATTGGAGGAGGCCTCTGTGATGTCACAGGAGGCAGAGCTCTCCTCGCTCACCGCCCTGCTCTGCCTCCTGTGGCAGGCGATTCAGGATGAAGAGCGCAGTACAAACATTCAGCTGCTTGCTGACGGTTTGTGAATAACTGGATATAGTGCGAGTTACTATGCACCAGCTATGAATGAATAGGAAGTGATCTACATCACTTCCTGTTCATTCATGATTGTGGACATAGTAACTCATACTATATCCACAATGTATGAAGGAACGCTCAGTACAGTTTAGAGGCTTCCTGTTCATTCAGTGTTGGAGCTACAGAATAAGAGATTAAAGGACTCTGTGTCCTCAATCTCTTTTTCTATTTTAAAAGGGAAATATCAGGGGTCTGTTTAGACCCCCAATATTCACCTAGACCGTAAATTAAAAGAAATAAAAAAATATTTTTTTTAAAAGGTTGGGGGGGAAAAAACGTAATTTTTCGTTTTGGTTTCGCCTGCCAACATTTTTAGTTTCCGTTTCGGTCTCAAAATGTAGGTGCATCCCTAGTTCTAACCTTTTTTTCTTACTCTAAACATATCAATGGAAAAATGGTTTAGCATGCAACCAATAGTCCCTTATTATAGAGAAGGCCATAAACTTGGATCCTAGAACAGTGCAAAATCAGGTAAATTAAAAATAAATATTAATTTTCCTGTTGTTCAGATCCTGACTAAGGTTCACACCTTTCACACCTAGACGTTTTGTTTTTGGTCCCATTGAATTTGTGCGACAAAACACTCAGGTGTGAACAGGGGCCATAGAAATTAATGGGATTCCTTGTCTTGAGCAACTTGTCGTGCTTACCTTTGAGCTACAAAATGCCTAGGTGTGAACGGAGCCTAAGGTTATGCCGCGCATTTCACACTTCCCCATTCTTAGTCCTGGAGAAGAGGAGTTAAGTTAAATTTTCAGTATTTTTAATCCCTTATTTTTTCACATCCCTTTTCACTTGTGTAGACTGCTGTTGAGATGGTAAGAAAACATGTAAAATTGGATGAAACCCTTGACAAAACAGAAATCAAACCAGATCAAATATATATTTCTACTTGAACCTTTGGAATGCATTTATTTATTTTTGTTAAGAGACTCACTTTCAGTTGCCTGAATATTGTCACTTGATCGAGCCGCGCCACACTGTTTCTTTGGTTACAAATTTATTGTCACAAGTCACAACTGACATTTCATTAAGTTCTATGGGCTCACCGCGGTGCGATGTGGTTGTACGGCGTCTCACTGTGGTTCGTTTAAAAAAAAAAAAGCATGCAATACTTTGCACACCATCGACACGCAGTAGTGTCACTCTCACTATCCATGGGCAAGTAAATTGACTTGTCGTGCGTTTGGGCTTCGCTGTAAAAAAAACAGCCAGTGCAGCCTGAACACAAATGGTGTGAATGAGCCCTACAGCCTAACTTTCAGTTAAGAGAAAAAGAAACAAACCACCCCCGCATTATATGTTGGACGCCGAAGGACAGTCCACAAGCCAGGGTAGAGGAGAGAGAGGTGACTGCTTACTGTCAGAGGAATGGGGATCAAGAAAAAGTGCTTTACGCCACACGACAAAAACAAGCGGTTAACCCTTGCAGTGTAGGGGTAGTTTTTTTTTTAAAAGTGGCATTAACCACTTCAAGACCAGGTGTTTAGACCCCCTTCCTGGCCAGGCCATTTTTCACTATTCAGCGCTGCGATACTTTGACTGACGTTTATGCCGTCATGCAACGCTGTACTGAAATTAATTTTGTACCATTTTTTGGGGACAGATAGCTTTATTTTGGTGGTATTTAATCACCACTACGGGTTTTATTTTTTACTATAATTAGGAAAAATTACAGAAAATTTTGGGGAAAAAAAGTTATTATGTTAGGAAACATTTATTATTACCCAGTTTTTGGTAAAATATAAAAGTCGGGGTCACGACGGTTAAATAGACACCAAACATGTCAAGCTTTAAAATTGCGTGCACCCGCGACATCGCAGAAAACTACCATACCCAAAATTGGCCATAGGCGACACTTTAAAAGCTTATACCGCTCATCAGTTTAGTGTTATCAGTGATTGATGGCCCTAGACTTATTGCTCTCACTCCGACGTTCGCAGCGATATGTACGGCGTAATCGTCGTTTTTGCACGTATGCGCCCCCGACGCATGTTTGCATGCATGTATGTATGGGTAGGGACTTTTACATTTTTTTATTCTTTTTTATGTTTAACTTAAAATTCTGATGGGGGGCTTTAACTTTTTTTTCACAAAACTTTATTGCCATCACATACGAGGGCTAATAAAACCGCCCTATGTGATAGCAAAATATGTGACAGGTCCTCTTTATGGAGACATCAGGGGTCTCCAAGACCCCTGTCACCTAGGACCCCCCAAAAGAAGCTGATGAAGAACAGATCTGCTCCATCAGCTTCTTTGCAGCTTCTGAAGCTGGAGAGTGACACAAGAATGTGTGGGCGGGGGGGGCAGCGGAGGGGGCCGCACCGATCGTTGCAAAATACAAGCGATCCGCCGGCTCTACAGCCGGCGGATCGCTTGTATGTTAACAGGCCTGTTTTTAAATTGCGGCCATTTCTGCGCCCAGCGGAGAGCTCCGGGACGGCTGTTTTTTTACTACGTCCGGCCCGGAGGCAGTTAAAGGATTTTTTCCCCCCTCCCCCCATGTTAGTGTAGGTACTTACCTTAAATGATGCCTCTTATTCCGATCTTCTTCCTTACTGTAATTTTTAGCTGTCCCTCCAGCGGGTCTCCGTCCAGGGCCGACTCCTCTGTCCTCTTCGCTCATGTCCCACAGAGTCTGTGCAGGTGCACGCTGCTCCATATACTTACCTTGTGTCTCTCCTCATCTCCCGGCTGAACATCTGAACTGCGCCCGCTTCAAGATCCTTTGCGGCCGCCAGAGAAATTTTCAGATGTTCGGACGGGAGCGCGCAGGGAAGACACGGTAAGTTTTGTTTTTTTTCCGTTTTTGCATATATCCACTGCTTGCTACTAGTAGATATATGCAAAAAAATTTGAGGGTTTAATAACCCTTTAACCCCTTCGTGACGGGAGACGTACAGTGTACGTCTTGTCACTTTGTGCCTATATGACTGGCCACGTACACTGTACGTGACGAGTTATATCAGGCTTTGTAATGCCGGTATTTGCTGATTCTCAGCATTTAACAGTCATTCATTAATGTCTCAGTATTGAGGCATTAATTAATGAAATAATTAAGCTTTTTGTAAAAGCTTCTTCCTTTCATTAATGAAAGAATGAAGCCGTTACATGCAAATAGAGGACCGCAATTTGCGATCCCGTATTTGACAGCTCAAAATAGCAGAGAGGCAGCAGTGACTCACCTCACCTCTCC
>NW_017306516.1:885700-893531 GCF_000935625.1 Nanorana parkeri | reverse complement strand
ATAAATTATATATAAATATATTTTTTATACTATAATTAATATAAAAAAATTCTACAAAAAAAAATAATAATCAAAACTTGTGAAAAAAGTGTTTTCTTCTAGTTTTTTTCCTAATTTTTTTATTTTATTCAAACTAAGTGAGGGGTTAGGTACACATATGTGATATAATTATACAGCCCTATCTGTCCTCTAAAAAACAATATATAATATGTGTGGGTACATTTAGTAAGAAAGTATATTACTGCTGTGGAAGAATCACACAGCAAAAATGTAAAAAATGTGTCAGTCATTTATGAACAGAACCTGAAAACTAGCTCAGTCATGAAGGGGTTAAGACAGGCTTTAAGGCAAATAATATGTGCCATTGTCGCAAATTAGTTTGCCGATTAGCACAACAAATTTAAAACATTTTCTTGCATAAAATGTGTTTAACAAGAATACATACTTACTATGGGTTTTCCCAATATTCTGTGTTTCTCCATGCCCATAAGTTTATTTAGCTCAGCTGACTATTAAACTAACCATCAAGAATCACACATTACTCAATCTGGTGTGATTTCAGGGCACTCCCTCCATTTTGGGGCCCCATCTCCTGCAGCACTGGATGACAAGATTAAGTTGGAATTTTTATATTTTCTCAAATAATGCTGAAGAAACTTCGGCAGAAACGCCTAAAACCACAGAACGTCAGAATTTTAATGTGGAGTATGTGTGCATTTCGGAAAGATTACTGAAGCTGAATTTGTTTATAGAAGGACAGCTATCTATTCTCTTTTGGATTCCACATATAAACAATAAATATTAAGTCCTGAACTTCTGGAACTACTATCATTGCATTCCCTGCATTTATGTTCTGCTGACATGGTACCCAGTGGTGTACAGAGAATACAAAAGAGTTTAACCATTTCCCTGCCCTGCCGTAAGGCATAAGGCGGAACAAAACTGTTCCCAAATGGCCAGCTCAGTATACCTTACGGCGGTGGCATTTACAGTTCTGCTATAAGCTCATGGTCGCTTACGCGACCATGAACTTATACGCAGAACTGTTCCCTGGACTGTCATCAGCGGCTCACAAGCTGCTGATGACAGCTATTAACAAAAATTCTGGGTGCGGGTGCCCCCTCCCCCCAAGCATCTTCAGTCTCCCATCCCTGCCTGGAGCCACTTCAGACACGGATCTGTGTCTCCATGGATCCGCTGCTCTCCCCCGCTTGTATGGGCTGAGGCAGCGTGGATCCGAAAAGAAATGTCCTGCAGGGGGCGGAGTGTGCCCCCTATGATCGAGCGGCATGAGAGAGCGGCGGGCAGGGAGGAGAAATCAGCCACTGTCATCCTGTCAGTTTCCGGATGATAGCGGCTGTGTGCGTGGCTGTGTGCGTGGCTCAGCGGAGATCTGCGATATTTACCGATCCTCTGTGCAGAGCAAACACCGGAGTGATCGTTTGATCACTCCAGTGTTTGTAAATAACTGGGGACACATAGTGCTGTGTGTCCCCAGTTATGAATGAACAGGATGTGATTTACATCACTTCCTGTTCATTCATGACTTTCTCAATGGGGAGAAGCACTCCATACAGTGGCTTCTCCCCATTCAGAACCTGTTTATGGTAAATATTTTACTATCACCAGTTTCTGAATGAATGGGAAGCCTATGTACTGAGCGCTTCCCATTCATTGAGTGCTGAGGCTGCAGAAAAAGAAATGAGGACTCTGTGTCCTCAATTTCTTTTTCCATTTCAAAAGGTAAATATCGGGGGTCTGTTTAGACCCAATATTTCATTTTAGCGTATTTTATCCTAAAAAAACTTGATTGATAAACATTTGTGCAAATACCGTGCAACATGAAAAATTGCTTCGGGGTCTGAAGCTGTTTTCTAGCCAAACATTCAGATTTTTATCATGTGTGTGCAAATGTAAGAAATTGCTCTGGGCAGCAAGTGGTTACGGAAGTATTCAGTTGTGTTGCTTAGCTCATGTGCCAACAAGGGGCATGCTGAAAGGAGGAGATAGCAGTCTGCTGTTTCTCCTTTTACTCTACAGTCACAGACTAGGGAAGGGACAAGATCTGCAAGTGATATTTATCTGCTGCAGAAAAAACAGGTCTCCTGCCTGCTAGGACAAGGCTGTGCTGTGTGGCAGAGTTGTGTAAATGTCAAGAATGAATGGACAGAAATACAAATCCTTTGGCAGCTCTCAGATATGTATTCATCTGTGTAATTAGCTGTTTACCTAGAATTTAGCTTTAATGCCCTTGAATAAGATAAAAGAAGACACATGAACAGGGCCATGTCTTAGTGAACACTTGAGAATTAACATGGAATTCAAGCTAAAGTATCTTTTTGGTTTTAGATGAAGTAGAAGTGTCATGCCCCTGTCAGGTTTTTATTGCTACCTGTGTCCTTCCTTTGATTTCTCTACACTTTGTCCTGTCGATGGATGATCACCAGGAGAATAAATAAGAAAATTCTACAGTTACAGTAAGGAAAGGCTAAAACCTCTGACAGTTTTTATTACTTTCTAGTTGGGAACATTTCCCTTCCCCTTTACTGGTCTCCACTCTACTACAGGACTTAAAGAGTAAATGGTGTACGAGGAGCATAACAAGGCTAGCAAAGTGAGCCCAAAAAGAGACAATCAACAGTGATATAATACCCAGGACGTAGCCAAACATGCATTTTTTGACTATGATTATGTTAAAAGGAAGCTTTCAGGAACTTTACAAGTCTGTATGAATCAATTCCAGGCATGTCACAATGTATAGCAATGGAAGCTCCAGACAAGCTCCAACTTTTTATCTTAAAAAAAGCTGAAATTATGCCATTAGTCTGCTGCAGGCAGAAAGAAGCAATGGCTAAACTGCAAATAAAAACGGGGCTGCCTGCATTACATTGCATCTAAGCGCATAGGACATCCTGCATGGTGTCACACTGCAGCAGGAGCTGATGTGTGTTAGACATTTGTAAATACTGCCAATACCTTAACAAGCACCAGGATTTTTATGACTGTCATCTCTAAATCTGCATCTCAGGAAGTAGATGCTGACCTAAGGATGCTTAAACAAAGATGGTGTAATCTCTCTGGAGAGAAAGGCAGATAAGGGCAAAATGAATTGGTTGCCCTGAAGTGAAATTAGTGTGTTAATACACCTCAATGCTATAAATAGGGTGCCTTAAATGTTTGAGATGTACACAAATAAAGTACTAATATGGGTAATGCATGAGATGAAAGCAATAAAAACAGACAGAACAGAAGGGAAAAAATTTATTTTTATTCCCCGTGTTGGACTACAATCTCATGTTTAGTTTAATAATTTGTATTGAGATTGTAGTCCATTCAGGGAGTAAGCTTGAAGAAGAAGTGGTGACTACTTTACTACACACACAGGAACCATGGGGAACAAAAGTAGCCGCCCTCCAGAAAGAACGACAGTGTCAGCACAAATTCAGAGGTGATTTGAGGATCTACAGCGGAGTGGTACCGTGTTTCCCCAAAAATTAGACACCGTTTTATATTTTTTTTTGTCTCAAAAAAAAAAAAAAAACACACGGTCTTATTTTCACGGTAGGTCTTATTTTTTTATGTACAACAATCCACACAGTTTCATGTACAACAGTCTACGTGTATTCATGTACAAAAGTATGGTGATCAGGGCAATCAGGGGTGCCGTACCTTTCCAAGAGCAATTTGCTAGCCAATCACTGGCCAGAATGAGCGAAACGCGCTTTCACTATCGGTTCCTCACAGGGGGAGTGCATTTGGTATCACTCCGCCTGTGACAGGAGCCGGCGCTATAGAGGAGGCATCAGCTTATGCGGCCCTGCTCCCTCCGGTGCCGCCTCGCTTCCTCTAGCACTGGCTTCTTTGGCACCGCTGATTCTCTCCTGCGGCTCTTCAAGTTCCCCCTTATGCCACCACCGGCCCTGCGAATGGTCACAACTAGGTCTTATTTTCGGGGTAGGTCTTATATTTTAGCAATTCCAAAAAATAGTACTAGGTCTTATTTTCGGGGTAGGTCTTATTTTCAGGGAAACAGGGTATTACACAAATAAGATACATTTTTGTTAAAAGGTACTTGAATGCATTTTTAAGGTTTAAATCCTCAGTTTAGTGTCTATTTAACTAGATACAGTGGCTTGCTAAAGTTTTTTTTACCATTTTGTTGCATTACCAACTGAAATTAAAATGGATTTTTAATTTTGGTTACATGTAAATGGCCATGTGCAAAATGTCTTACCCATATTTTTAGTAAAACATAAAAGTCAGGGTCACGTCAGGTAAATAGACACCAAACATGTCCAGCCTTAAAATTGCGTGCACCCGAAAAAAAAAAAAAAAAAAAAAAATCGCAAAAAACGCCCATAGGCGACGATTAAAACGCTTTTACTGTTCATCAGTTTAGTGTTATCGGTGATTAATGGCTCTAAAATTATTGCTCTCACTCCGACGTTTGCGGCGATATTCAACATGTGCGGCACAATAGGCGCAATCGTCGTTTTCGCACGTAAGCGCACCAGAATCTGTGTGTGTATGTGGGGGGCAGGGAATTAAAACATTTTTTTTTTTTTATGCTTTCATTTTAGTACTTTTTTCCCACACACAACTTTATTGCTATTACATGGGGGCTAAGAAGCCCCCTATGTAATAGCCAATTTACATGACAGGTCCTCTTTATGGAGACATCAGGGGTCTCCAAGACCCCTAATGTCACCTAGGGACCCCCAGAGAAGCTAATGAAGCAGAGATCGGCTTCATCAGCTTCTGTAGCTGGAGAGTGACACTGAATGCAGGAAGTGATGTAATCTACATCACTTCCTGCATTCGGGGACTGAGAGGAGATCAAAAGGGAGTTCGTATATTGAACGCCCTTTGATCTCCTGTCACAGAGCCGTGCTGGTCCCGGCCGCATCAGGCACACACACACACTTGAAAGGCCCCACCAACATTGAGCAAGGGGGCATCACCAAGCAAGCAGCACCATGAAGACCAAGGAGATCTCCAAACAGGTAAAAGGACAAGGTTGTGAAGAAATACAGATCAGGCATGTGTTATAAAAAAAATATTTGCAACTTTGAACATCCCAAAGAGCACCATTAAATCCATTATTAAAAAAATAGAAAGAATATTGCACCACAACAAACCTGACAAAAGAGGGGCACCCACCAAAACTCATGGACCAGGCAAGGAGAGAGGCAACAAAGAGACCAAAGATAACCCTGAGGGAGCAGCAAAGCTATACAGCGGAGATTGGAGTATCTGTCCATAGGAACACTTTAAGCCGTACACTCCACAGAGCTAGCCCTTACGGAAGATTGGCCAGAAAAAAAGCCATTGCTTACAGAAAACACAACAAAAAAATGATTGATGGCACAGGGAAATTCTTGATGGAAACCTGTGTCAGTCTGCCAGATTTGAGACTGGGATGGAGGTTTACCATCCAGCAGACAATGACCCTAAGCATACTGCTAAGCGATACTCAAGTGGTTTAAAGGGGAAACAGTTAAAGGTCTGGGAATGGCCTAGTGACTAGTCAAAGCCCAGATTTTAATTCAGTTGAGAATCTGTGGCATGATTTAAAGATTGCTGTACACCAGTGAAACCCATCCAACTTGAAAAAGCTGAAGCAGTTTTGCCTGAAAAATTGCAAAAATTCCAATGGCTAGATGTGTCAAGCTTATAGAGACATACACCAAGAGACTTGCAGCTGTAATTGCTGCAAAAAAAGGCTCTACAAAGTATTGACTTTGAGGAGTGGATAGTAATGCATGCTCAAGTTTCTTTTTTTTTTTTCTTAAACTTATTTCTTGTTTGTGTCGCAATAAAAAAATATTTTGCATCTTCAATGTGGTGTGCATGTGGTGTAAATCAAATGATGCAAACCCCAAAAAAATCCATTTTAATTCCAGGTGGTAATGCAACAAAATAGGAAAAATGCCAAGGGGGTGAATAGTTTTGCAAGCCACTGTATATTCAAATGCTAATGCTTTGCACCAATCAAAAATATGATAAAAACTTGTGTTGTCCAGGACAGTCAGCAATGATCACACACAGCCACATATATTATGGTGCAGTCTACATTTAAAGAAACACAAATTCAACATCAGATATTTTCCTGGTTTAATCATTATCGGATTTCCTGATGTACAAATGTGTCTTCAACTTTTACATGTGGTAATGATGATGGAAAATGACTGAGCCAGCACTATAGCAAACAGGACATGAATAATTTATAAACAGGATTGACTCTAATTCCTACAGCTTCAACATTAACTCTCACAGTAATGACCCCTGTACAGCTAAACTCCAAGCAGAAATATTGCATAAGTAGAAGAAAGTGCAGCATAGGAATCAAATTTAAATACATTTTATAGGCAAACTTATAAAAGAAAAAAAAAGACCCCCTAAAAATAAATAATTGTAGTATGAATTTTTTGTTTTAATAGGAGAACATGTGGAAAATAGAAGACTACAGAGGAGCAATCTGAATATAAAACAACTACGATTGTGTGCATTTTCTCATATAAAGCACAAAAACATTTAAAGCGAAAGGTGCCACAAAATGTCCATTATTACCTTTTAAACCAAAAAAAGCTGCTCTATGTGCCTTTGTGATTTCGTTTCTCTTTGTTACTAGGGACGTCACTGACTTCGGGATTTTGTGCTAGGCAATGGCCGACACCCTGTCTTGTTTAAACACTTCAGTGCCCATTATCCACTTCAATTCTCGCACCTTTCTGCTATGGACTTATGTAATTGGTTTTTAAACTGGTCATGATTTAACCCTTTCGCTGCCACCGACGTATGGCATACAGTGGAACACAACTGTTTCCAACTGCCCACATCAGTGGCTTTACTGTTCTGCTATAAGCACGACCATGAACTTATATCAGAGCGGTTCCCCACGGTCCACTCTAAATTAATAGCTGTCATCAGCTGATCACTCCAATGTTTGTAAACAACTAGGGACACATAGTACTATGTGTCCCCAGTTATGAATGAAAGGAAGTGCTTTACATCACTTCCTGTTCATTTGTGAGTTTCTCAATTGGTAGTAGCACTCAGTACAGTGACTTCTACCCATTCATAACTGGATGATCGTAAATATTGTACTCAGCAGCAGTTTCTGAATTAATGGGAAGCCTCTGTACAGGGTGCTTTCCATTCATTTAGAACAGGGGCTGCAGAAAAAGAGATTGAGGACTCTGTGCTCAATTTCTTTTTCTATTTCAAAAAGGAAATGTCAGGGGTCTGTCGGAGTCACATCGGAGTGAGAGCAATAATTCTAGGCCTATCAATCACTGTTAACACTAATCTGATGAGCCGTAAAAGCGTTTAAAGTGTTGCTTTTGGTAATGTTGGTTATTGTAGTTTTTTGCACTTTCACAGACGCACGCAATTTTAAGGCTTGACGTGTTTGGCCTCTATCTACCCGGCATGACCCCATCTTTTATATTTTACCAAAAAAAATGGGTATTATACTCTGTTTCTGTGCACTACATTTCATTTTAGTGAATCCTATCTTAAAAATACTTGTGTGATAAACATTTTCGCAAATACCGTGCGACATAAAAAATTGCAACTAGCTTTTTTTTATTTTACAGGGCCTCTGCTTTCAGAAAATATATAATTGTTTAGGGGTGTAAAGCTGCTTTCTAGCCAAAAAAGTCAGATTTTATCATGTGTGTGCAAATGTAAGAAATTGCTCCGGGCAGCAAGTGGCTAGGAGCTGGAGAATGTGCACAGTAACACCAGAAGTGATGCAATTCTGCTAGAAGCTTGCTGATCCCCTTCCGATGATCGGTGAGGGGAGACCCACTATGCCGGTCCCGGGGGC
>NW_017306516.1:853770-885640 GCF_000935625.1 Nanorana parkeri | reverse complement strand
CATGGCCGGCTGTTTAAAAATGATACCAAGAACAAAAACTTGGTATAGTCGCTTCAGGACCAGCATGTATTTTGACGGTGGGGGGGATCCTGAAGCAGTAGACCTTAGAAAAAATGGCCACTGTAAGAAGTATAGGGAGGAAACGCAGAATAAGGTATGAAAAGCCTGCAATTGTCTATTAGTATCTGTTTGTAGATTGCCATTACTAAACATTTCTAAAAGGTGCCTTTGTTGTCATGTCAAAGATATGGGTAAAGTATCCCTTTAAGAAAACAAAGAAAACTTATAATTTCCAGGGCAAATAAGACTTTCTTTTGGAGATATTGTCTTGCAAAAAATATTTCATTCTCTATGCAATCCACAGACAAAACTAAAAACAACACAGTTATTTATACTTTGATTAGTGTTCGTTTAAACAAAAAAAGCTTTATTGTAAAAAATATATATACATTTTATTCTATAATTTGTTCTAATAATAACACTTTGTTAAGCAACCCCAAAAAAAAAATTAAAAAAAAAAAATTAAAAAAAAAAAACATCAGGGTAAAGTTTAAATAAGAGTCAATGTCCTGCACAATCCGGTCCGTGGAAACGGATCTCTGATCCGTTGGTTTTTCCAGACCTAGCCAGGGCTAAACGGGTGTAAACGGACACGGCTGCACATAGACTTGCATAGAGCACCTGATCGGGTCCCGCTGAAAACTGCCAGTAATGCCATGTCTTTCAACTTCCCATTAACAAAACTTAAAGCAAATACCAAACAGGTTATCTTTCTTCCGTAAATTACTAAACTCCAGATGTAACAGATCAACAGTCCAGTTTGGGTTGCAACTATGGCTCTTTCAACAGATACAGTGGAGGAGTGAGTGTCACCACCCAGGGAGAGGAAGATTCATATTAGCAGGATTTATCAGGTAAACATAAGGTTAAAAAGCCTACAAAAAGGCCTCATCTAAGGACTGTTAAGCTGCAATATATATTTTTTGTATTAGCAGATATTTAGTCGTACCTGCTAACATGGGTGCAAAAAATGAAAAAAGGGCCTCAGTCATGAAGGGGTTAAAATGGCTGCAAAATTCACTTCAGTATGGTTGCCAACAATGAGGTCAAGAAAATCGGCAGAGCAACAGAATCCTAGTCACACACAAAAACATTCTGCGGATGGGATTAGAGACAAGTTTTCATTACTTGTTTGTAAGAGTAAATTTATTTTTTTCCCTGTAGAGCAGACCCAGACAAATCTCACCCAGAACTAGGAGTAAAGCTTTAGAAACCTAGGTGCAAGCACTATGCAATCTGTATCCCACTGGCTGATCGGCCCCTCACCTGTACTACACAGGCTTACTAGTCCATTATTTGTATTATTTAGAATAAATGCCTCAGTCAATCCCTGCAGGTTGCTGGCCCCCTCCCCTGGACCCTCAACTGTACCCCGCAGGCTGATAGGTCCCTCATCCTTGAGTTTTCTTTATCGTTCATTGAGGGACACAGGATTCAGTTATTCTGATATGACTGGGTCATCCAAAAAATGTGAGGGGTGGGCAATACAGTAAACAAAATGCTAACAAGCCGACAACAAAAAAACAGAATAAATGGACAGCAGGCTGCAGCTTGGAAGAGCATGGATATTCAAGTCCTTCACCTTAGGCACGAGCTGCCATCAGATGAGGCTTGAATATCCATGTGATAAAACTCAGAGAACGTATGAACAGAAGACAAGGTGGCAGCCTTGCAGATATGAGAATCAGGTGTAAAAGCCCAAAAGACACTTACAGACCTAGTAGAGTACTCCTTGACAGGGAAAGGCAGAACCTTGACCTTAAGACCATAGGGTTGAATATGATCTGTCTCAGCCACTGAGAAATGGTGGAGCCAGATACCCTTTACAGGGACCATCACTGTCGATGCCTGATATGTGAATTGCAGACAAAGCTGGACCATGGAGTTCTGCCTAGACTAGATTCCCTTCTGCCTCTTTTACCAAAGCCAAATTTTTGGGTTCTCCCTGATGGTTGATGTACATCATTTCTCTGGCATTGTCTGCTTTGATGACCCTGTAAAACTGAGTATATAAACGGGTCAATAGGTACAGTCTGATTTATTATGGCAGGATATCTCCAGATCCACAGTGGCAACAGCTGACTTTAGGAAAATCCTTATCAAATGGATATTGGTCTGCAAAACGTTTAGGAGAAGTAAATAGTTTGAGGGAGTTTTCTAGTCCCAGTACAGAACAGGTTGAAATAAGGACTCTAGTAAAAAGGTTTTGAGGGTCTTGGGGCTTTTAAGGGATCCTAGACTGGTAACAGCACTAATACAAGCCACAGGATGTTCTATTTTAAAATGTGGCTTGAGCAGGATCAATAACAGTTGATATGGAATCGTTTTTCAGCTGACTGAGGTTCCTCAGGACCAAACTCACAAACAAGGACCTGCAAAACCCCTCTTCACACATACATTTAAAGCAGAAGGCATGGAGGTCACTACAGCTGCAGAAATGTCAGGAGAAGGTTCTGGAGAAGACATAGAACTATGCTTACAGCCTCTGCATTCATATTCAGTAATCATAGTTACAAGTTTGCCCATAAAATCTAGCATAGCTGCAGAGAATTTCTCTTTGGATAATGCAGAGGAGGGAGCCACACCTGAGGGAGCTATGAAAGACTTCGAGGAGTGAGTTGACTTAAACAGGAGACAATGATCCAAGCTATCGATGTTCGTTCTCTTAGGAGGGACACTGTAAACCGCCTCAATTGGACAGGACTGCACCCCCTGTGCTTGGGATCGGACATGTTGTACTGTTTAACAGGATCAGGTTAATAAAGAACACCAAATAAAACTAGGCTTACTCACAACCAACTACGTAAGCAGGAGAGATAATGGCCAGAAGTGACCAGGTGACTGTAGGCGGCAGCAAGGCCTAATCAAGGGGTGAACTGCGTGTGTCTTGCAGTTGGAGGAACGGCAGGTAGAAGCTACTTCATGCTGAAGGAAAAAGGTGGGAACAAAGCAGGGAGTGCACACAAGCCCAGTGCCTGCAGGTCACATTCTAGGCGAGCCTCGCAACCTCCTCTTTCTCTAAGGCTTAGCTGATCTTGATAGCTGCAAAGAGAGCCTAGTTCTACAGCATGATGAAGACAAGCCTGTATTGTGAAATGTAAGACCTGCCAGCGCTGACTGGTGGAACGGACGGGGGAGGGGCAGGTACAGCTGGCTCTGCCTCTAGATAGGCAGAGCCAGCTGTCACTCACGCAGCTGGGTGGATCTCGACATCGAGAACCTCAATTTTGTTCAAAAAAGCCTTTGTACTTTTTCAAGCATCACTTGACACAGTGTTCAGGTGTGACCAAGCACCACTGAAAATCATGGGATTCTTCATATTGAAAGTTGTCATGCTTCAGGAAACATGCAACAAAAAACATCCAGGTGCCTTTGCATCTAAACCCAATATTTAATATAGGGGAAACTGTTTTTTTAAAAAAAAGTTCGGTAATTTTTCCTTAATATAGTAAAAAAATAAAACCCCCAGTGGTGAATAAATACCACCAAAAGAAAGCTCTATCTGTCCCCAAAAAGGGGTATAAAATTCATTTCAGTACAGCGTTGCATGACGGAATAAATGTCAGTTAAAGTACCGCAGCGCTGAATACTGAAAAATGGCCTGGATGGGAAGGGGGTTTAACACGGCGGATGTCAACTGGTTAACTGGCAGGTAGTTATTATATAAATAATATTAGCACTGTAAGAGATACTGAACCTATCTCCACTGTAATTCGATAATAAAAGATGGGTATTGGAGGTTTGTGGGAAGGCTGTCGAATGTCTATCCTCATTGAACGCCATTAAAACAGAGGTTCAGGAGCACTTCCCCCCTGCGCTCACCTCACTCTACAATGTCATTGTGGAGATATTATTTTAAAAAACTCTGCTTTTCCCAAGGAATGGGCCCCGTGCTCCAACACAAAAGATTATCTATAACTGGTTTACACACACAGACTCACCACAGAGAAGAATACTTTTTTCGATGTCAGTGTTTAATCTGAAGTTTCTGGTAACTCTGACTTTTGCAGCAAATACTTAATCCTTCTAAGAATAGCAAGGGTTACCCAATAAGTAATTGGTTACTGAATAAGCTAGTAAGCTTGTTTCCTAATACATTTCAAAGTTTATCCTTAGAAAACAAGTATGTGAAGGATGCACAGGTTTAAATGCATTTGTACATAAAAGGTTGCTGAAAATGTAATCTCACGGTCTGTAAAGGGACACGGAGTGCTTACCGTATATCATGACTACATCAGTTCAACACAGTATGTAGCATAATTAAAAACAAACCTGCACTCCAACACCTCTAAAGCCTTAAGGTGCCCATACACCTTACGATTATCGGACGATTTTCGTATTACTGTACAATCGTACGACTTTTGACGGTCAAGCATGTTTGAAAACTTTGCTAGATCATACGATTTTCATAAGGTTGCTGGCGTTTCCGTCCGTCAAGTCGTACGATCTACACTGCGCTTGCGCTAACGAAAATACGGCAAGTCAATTACCACATTTTGTCCAGGTGCTTTTCGTTAATTACGGCTAAATTAATCTTGCGATCATCGGGGCAGGATGGGGCTGCCATACGAAAATCGTACGACTATTTAATCATCGGATTAAAAGTTCCATCCGATAATCGTAAGGTGTATGGGCACCTTAATGCACATGGACATAAATACAGGAGTAGGGACATAAATACAGGAATCACATGGAATTTGATTCATCTGTGACCCTATCCCCTCGATAAAAGTCAAGCATTAAGGTGCCCATACACCTTACAATTATCTGCAGATTTTCTGTGGTCAGATGGAAAAAGTGCAACAGATTGGCCCAGGTGGAGATTACTCCATCCACACAGTTAAGTGTACATGGAGGAATCTGTTGCACCGTCTCCATCTGACCATAGAAAATCTGCAGATAATTGTAAGGTGTATGGCCAACTTTAGGTTGACTTTTGCCGAAGGGGCATGTTGGACAATCCGTGGCTGAACGGTGCTAGCAGCCAATCAGCTGTTGTAAAAATACAAAGCAGACAGAGGGAGACCAATGCTGTTTAGCGTGGATGGAGGAATCTGTTCTATTTTTTTTAACGTGTAGCCTGCAGGTTGACCAACAAAAATATAACTGTGCATACCCTACTTAAGATGTTGCGAGATACCTTTAGTTTTGCTCCTGCACAGCACCTATGGGGGCCCCCCAAAGTGCCCATAACATACCTTCCTATTGTACTCCACATAGTAATGCTCAGTACTTGTGTGACCTATAAGCATCAGAGGTCTAATCTGTATGGTATGGCAACATCCCGACTTTCTGAAAGTGATATACTTTTTGTACTATGGGGTCTTTGAAGGGACACAGGAAGCACTGTGTTGACAGGCAAATGCAGCATGCTTCTGACATTAGTTTCAGATGCTTCTGAGATTATTCAGAATTTATTGCAGGTGCATTTGAGCGGCTTTTGCATTCCCATAGACATGTACAGGGAGAGACGTTCTGCAGCAATAAAACAAGAATACCAACCCTAAAACTGCCATGATGCTTTTTAGTGTCTGTTCTTATTTTTTTTTAAACTACAGCAGACGTAGCCAAATTCCGGCCCTCCAGCTGTGGTGAAACTACAAATCCAATTAGGCATTGCAAGACTGACAGTGACAAGGGCACAATGGGATTTGTAGTTTCACCACAGTTGAAGGGCCAAGGATTAGCTACCCTTGAACTACAGGTTTACATTAAAGTAGAACTCCACACAAACAAAGCTGAAATACATACATCTTTACTGTTTAAACTGCCAAAGGATCTGTAAAGCCAAAGTTGTGATTCATGCACCTCTGCCACACAACACAGCCAGGCACTCAGTAATCCTGCTACCTCTAGAGCCTGCACTTTATACCCATTACCTGCTTTATTTTTATTTTTTTTTCATAGAATGACAGAGCCTCCTTAAAGCAGAATGGGCAAAATCAAAAATTAAATATCCAGTCACCCAGTAGCATTAAATCAGTTTTTGTTTTTCTCAATTCCATCGGTAAAAGAGTTTTATTATGCATGGATTCTTCCAGTAAATCCAGTATTTAACCGCTTCCTGTAACAGGTTGTGTGATCCCGCAAAAGTGGGAGTTACAGAGTTTAAAGGAAAACCCTGCAACATAGGCAGGCGATAATTACAATGGTCAGTTTTAATTCATACGGTTTTAATCTTTTTTTTTTTTTAAACAAAACATTGCTCTAACTGCTTAGACGTGTTAGCTGCAATTGGGCTTTCATTTGCTTGTCTTCTATATAAAGTGTAACTCCACTCCCCTCTGGATGATTCATGTACATTAAGGGCCTGTTCACATGATTTTCAGGTCCTGCTCAGGTGCGGATCTGCAGACGCGGTGCTTTGTGTTTTGGCGCGTTTTTGATGCGTTCCAATTAAAAAAAAATGTTTTGTTTTTTTGCTGGAGTGGGGCTGTCAGTATGTTAGCTGCAGTGCAGTGAGTTTTTGCGTTTGCGGACCGTTTCCTGACCGTACAAAATGTGACATGCAGTATTTTTTCTGTCGTAACCTGAACGGACTGCGCACGTGAGAACTGTAACCAATAAAACACATAGGGATACATTGGGATGCATTTTTAGTGCAGGAGCGTAGGGATCAGGTCAGCACAGAAAACGGACGTCGTGTGAACAGGCCCTGAGGGAGGGTAACAAACTTTCCTGCAGATTCCCAGATTCCTACCTTGCTCCGTTCTGAAGAAAAAACTGTGTCAGCAAGGGGATCAGAGGGAGATCGGTACACGAGCTCCCTCTGGTCCCCTCTCCACTGCAAAAATGCGGAAGTGTTGTATATTACATAATTTCCTCATTCCTGTGTCACTCTCCAGCTTCAGAAGCTGGAAAGAAGCTGATGGAGCAGATCTGTGCTTCATCATGGGGGGGTCCTAGGTGACATTAGGGGTCTCTTGGAGACCCCTGATGTCTCCATAAAGAGAACCGGTTACATATTTTGCTATTTCATAGGGGGCTAATTAAACCGCCCTATGTGATAGCAATAAAGTTTAGTGAAAAAAAAATAGGAAAAAATAAATTAAAGTTTCCCCCCTCAAAAAAATTTAAAAGTTACACATAAAAAAAGAATAAAAAAAAACGAAAAAAAAAATGTAAGTCCCCCCATACATACACGCATGCAAACATGCATCAGGGGCGCATACGTGCAAAAACGACGATTGCGCCCATTACGCCGCACATGTTACATATCGCTGCGAACGCCGCAGTGAGAGCAAAAGCTTTTAAAGCGTCGCCTATGGCCAATTTTGGGTATGGTAGTTTTCTGTGATTTCGCGGGTGCGCGCAATTTTAAAGCTTGACATGTTTGGTGTCTATTTACCCGACGTGACCCCGTCTTTTATATTTTACAAAAAAACTGGCTAATAAATGTTTCCTAACATTGTTAAAAAAAAACTTTTTTTTTTTCTTCAAAATTTCAGTAATTGGTGGTGATTAAATACCACCAAAAGAAAGCTCTATCTGTCCCCAAAAATGGTATAAAATTAATTTCAGTACAGCGCTGCATGACGGAATAAACGTCAGTCAAAGTACTGCAGCGTTGAATACTGAAAAATGGCCTGGCCAGGAAGGGGGTGTAAACACCTGGTCTTTAAGTGGTTAAATCAGTTTAACCGCTTGCCGTCCGCCCGTTGTGAAAAAACGGACGGACAGCAAACTCAACACGGGTTGCCGTAATTAGACGGCTTTTTTTTTCTGCGCGCGCACACGGGCAGGAAAAACTCGTCCGTTCTGCAGAGCCGTTACCAGCTGTTTGACACACAAACGATCGGCAGCTCTATATCCTGCCGATCGCTTGTATGTTGTGCACCTTCACCTTCAATCCCGGGACCGGCTCGGAAGGGTGTCAGGAGGAAGATGGGAGGGAGGTCAGCATCTTCCTCCTTGCTGACCTCCCTCAGTACTGTGAATGCGGAAGTGATGTGTAATACATCACTTCCGCATTCACCTGTCATTCCTCCTGCTGCTATAACCAGAGAAGAAGCTAGTGAAGCAGATCTCTGCTTCATCAGCTTCTTTGGGGGTCCCCAGGTGACATTAGGGGGTCTTAGGGACCCCTAATGTCTCCATAAAGAGGACCTGTTATCCCCATATGTGATAGCAACGACATTAAGTGTAAAAAAAAAAAAAAAAAAAAACACAGGAAAAAAATAATAGTCACATATAAAAAAAAAAAACATTTTTAAGTCCCCCCTCCTCCACTTTTACGCACATATAAACATAAATGCGCGTCAGATGCGCCAGCGAGCGAAAACGACAATTGCGCTACACATGTTACATATCGCCGCGAACAATATGTGATAACACTAAACTGATGCGCAGTAAAAGCTTTTAAAGCGTCGCCTGGGGCCAATTTCTGGTATTGTAGCTTTTTGAGGTTTCACGCGCAATTTTAAGGCTTGACATGTTTGGTGTCTTTTTACCCGACATGACCCCATCTTTTATATTTTACCAAAAAATTGGGTAATAATAAATGTTTTAAAATTTAATATAGCGGAAAAGTTATTTTTTTACATTTTCGGTAATTTTTCCTTAATATAGTAAAAAATTTAAACCCCAGTGGTGATTAAACACAACCAAAAGAAAGCTCTAGCTGTCTCTAAAAATTTTTTATAAAATGTATTTCAGTACAGCGTTGCATGACGGAATAAATGTCAGTCAAAGTACCGCAGCACTAAATAGTGAAAAATGGCCTGGACAGGAAGGGGTTTTAACACTGTGGACTTCAAGTGGTTAAAGCTACATGTCCAAGACTACCTGTTCCACAGGGTGACAACTCTGCTGCATCATTTCACTGCAGAGGGAACAGAGTTGTCAGGAAGTGGTAATATAAAGAATTTACTGGCAGGATCAACAGCTCCTAAAACTATGTTACAGGGAGGACAAAAACTGCTGTGGTAATACTTCTGACACGCTACATCATATATAACACATCCTTTATTTTTCCCAGTTACACGTTAACATATTGCATATGCATATTTAAAGTAGTCTTCTCACAAATGCTGGCATTTCACATAGTGTATATAAGGAGGTTTAGAAGCGATTGTCTTAGTGAAAACCAAACATCAAATCAAAGACATTCTGACTTCACTCTAATATAATAATCTGACATGATTGGTCCAGACCGATTGCTTACTAAAGAAGAACTCGGGGCAGAAATTGTATTAACCCTTGCAATTGTGCATGTTACTACCCAACACTCATACACAAAAGAGTTAACTGCTTGTTTTTGCCTAGGGCCAAAAAGAAAAGTTATACTTACCCATCCCTCAAAGTCGGCAGCGCTCCCTCCAGCCTCTCTCCCCCTCTGCTGCATCGGGTGAGTATAACTTTTTTTTGTTTTTTACCCTGGGGAAAAATGAGCAGTTAACCCTTGCGGTAGGATGGTAGCCCAACTCCAAGAGTTGATCAAATTTCTGCTCTAAATATTACAGCAGTGGCAACCTCCATATTTCTCTCCGTACTAATTTATTTTAATGCCCAACTCTAAATGCACTCCCCCCTACATACATAGCATTTATTCTGAGGTTTTTGCTCCAATCCTGTGATGTCATTGGTCTTCTTCCTCTGGTAGTGAGCGGGTCTTGAATGCTGCAGAAAATGGTGGTGCCAGTCTCCGCAGCATTGCCCTTAGAGCTTGGCCCTGAAGGAGTGTGTCCACAACCCCCTGGGCTCATAAGCAGTGGGTTGAATGACATGCAAGACAGGTGACCTCTAAATGCCAA
The DNA here is from genome assembly GCF_000935625.1 of Nanorana parkeri. Lineage (NCBI taxonomy): Eukaryota > Metazoa > Chordata > Amphibia > Anura > Dicroglossidae > Nanorana > Nanorana parkeri. Next base: position 875,828 of record NW_017306516.1, on the reverse strand, counting down.
GGCATATGCCTCAGCTATCCTATTTCCATCCTAACAGGTAAAAATACATAAACTACATAAGTCATGGCTGTCAACATTTTTTACATATTTTCCTCAGATACGTGTGCGGTCAGACAGTTTCAGAGCCTGCAGCTTTCAGGTGCATTCCGCTTGCATTCCAGATCGGTCTGAAAAGCTTCTAAAAATCATTTACATTTTAAAAAGAGATGCATTTATGTGCATTTGATGTCCTAAACTGCATCTGGCGTCCTTGGAGCTGCTTTTGCATTTCCATTGACTTGTATAGGCAGAGAAGCAAGTTCAAAAGGAAAAACAAAAAACGTTGATACATGCCCTTACATTAAGCAGAACTGAAGCTGCAGTTGCCCTAATCTGCAGGTATGCACATTCTGCTTGCACATTATTGCAGAATTAGGCCTTGGGGCTTTGATGTCCAGCTGCAAATGTTTGTAGCAGGAAGCACAGGAGGACCCGGACAGCTGTGACCACTCAGCCTGTACAAAGCAATGACAGGCTAACAGGAGCCACAGCTGCCTGCCGCTTTTCAGCACATCCAGCAGTTACCTGTAGCTTGGGACAGATGACTGGCCCTGAAAACAATCTGTCTGCATCCAGGGTTGGAGTTATGTCCCTAACCGCAGGCAACCATTCCATGAGCAGATACATGTGGATAGGGGCAGACAGCTGCAGCACCTGTCAGCATGTCCTTGCTTTGTATAGGCTCAGCGGCCACAGTTGTCCACAACCAACTGGGCTTCTTGCTATCTTACCATGTGAATGAGGCCTAACCTTCTATTCTTCTCTGCATCAGTGCTTCGCTCCCATCTTCTTCAGGACTTTTTCTCCCAGTCTGGTATTTTTCTTTCTTTCTTTACACATCACAAAGCAATTGATGATATCCAATGCAATGGAGTTACATTGTCCCAACACACTGCTCTTACTGCTGGCATACTACATATGCCAAGGTTGAACACTGTACTGTGCATGCACCGCACTCGGTGTACAATTTTTTAAAAAAATGTCAGTAGTAATCACAGCAGTTTCTGTTATTCTGATTCCCCCTATAACAGTTTTATTTTGTTTAGTTTGTCCAGCCAGTAGACCCCTTGTTTTCTCACTTCCTGTAATAGGATGATTTGTTCTGCAGTGAAGTCGGACAGCAGCCTCTTAATCCTGTGGACAGGGGAACTTTAGATGGACATGTCACTTCAGATAAAACTTTACGGAAGCAACTAACAGATTAAAAGCCAGATAGAAGCCTCCATCTATAGGGACCTTGTCCACAGCAGTCTTAGATGAGAACTAGGGCAGGACTTGACAAATTTGCTTTGAATCTAGGAGCCAAGTAAAAAAAAAAAGTTAGAAGCCATGACATGTGTAGCGCAATCGTCGTTTTTGTACATAGGGGCACCCGACTTGTGTTTCTGTTAGTATGTGTACGTTGGCAGGGGCCTTAAAATATTATTTATTTTTTACTTAACATTGCTATCACATCGGGGGTGTAGATGACAGGTACTCCTAAAGATGACATTAGGGGTCACTCATAGAAGAATTTTTTCCACTTATAGCCCATAGCTATTTCAACAATAGATTTGGCTGGGGAATGACAGCTGGCTACTGCTGAATGTAAACACAGCAGGCAGTGGCTGGGAGGGAAGTGAAGTAAAAAGTAGCCACTCAGCAGAGGAGGGAACTGAAGTAAAAAGTTCTTTCAGGTCCTCATCTGCTGACTGACAGCAGGCAGAGGGCGGGTGCAATAGCCAGCCTGATATTGGTTACTGCAATTTAAAAACGCCAATAGCAGGCTGGCTATTGCTGCCAGCCACTGGCTGGGTAGGTAATTCGAAGAGGGTGGCGCAGCGGAGGCACAGGGGTTGACAGCGGTCTCTCCTCCTCCCTACTGGGCACCGGCTTCAGTGATCTGTGTCCCCTTTGATCCCTGCTGCCTCTGCTGATACAGGCGGGGGAGCAGTGGGGAATCGAAAGGGGACACAGACCGCAGCATGGGAAAAAGTCCAGGAGAAGCAGAGAAGATATCGGCGGCAGAAGTGGCAATTTATATGATCCTGAAGATGTCCAATATAAAAAAGAGCCAGAGCTAGAGGGCAAGGTCCCAGATAGCAAGGATAACTTGCCACAAACTTGTGGCAGGGTTGAATTGTAATTCTTGTTAACTTGCTGCACATATTCCTGGCAAGTTGTAGACTTGCAGAACACTCGCACTACAAGTTCTAGTTGACACTTTTTGAATTTGTAGCAAATTTGCTTGGCAAGTCTACAGCAAGAGTCCTGCAGGTCTTAGCAAGAGCTCAGCAAGTGTACAGCACTTTTGCAAAGCACGTTGATCTGGAGACTTGCAATGCAGACTTGCTGTAATTGTGCAACAAAATTGTGAAGCTTGGTACGTGTAGCAATAGTTTTGCAAGTCATTTTATAACTTTATATACTCAATTGCTTGCTATCTGGGGTCCTAGGATGATATAGGCAGACATGGTAACAATGTGTACAATCAGACCAGCATATGTCCACCCTGTCCATTAACATGTAATTTTGAGATGAATAAATAAGCAGCAAAAAAAAAATGAAAGCCCAACTCCAGCAACAGATTTGAGGAAGTTACAGCCATTGTTTAAACAATGTGGATAAAAGCTGACCGTAAGCACAACCGTTTTATGGTTTGTCCCAACCCCTATAACTGAAACCTTTCTAGGATAGTTTGACCTGTTAAAGGAAATGGAAATCTACTGGGAGAACCAACAGATAACAAAACGAAGTTATGTGGAATTCAGGAAAACAAAAACTGCAGTGTTAATGATACTGAAAGCTCTGCTTTAAAGTGACACCAATACAGTCACCCATGCAGGAAGAGGTGACAGTATCGTGGTAAAAGGCACCAACTGAACTCTGATACTCAACCCGCTTCTCAGTATGAACCCTCAATGGAACTTCCAGATATGGGTGACAACACTGTGCTTGTGTTAACCTATGTGGGAGCCTACCATCTTCATGATAGGAGGGAAGAGTGGAGTGACAGAGAGAAGAGCTCATTAGTCCTCTGCTTCTCTTTCACTATCCAGTAACGGGAGGAGGGGGGCGGTTATGGGGGAGAGGGGAGACCTGTAAGTCAAGATGAAGCTTTAGCACAGAAAGATCAGGTCTAGATAGGGCTGTGCTGTATGGCAGAGCTGTGTGAATCCCAGAACTGGATGAACAGTGGCTGAGGAGGTACAAATCCATTGGAAGGTAAAGCAGCTCATGTATATTAGCCTGGAGCTCAGCTTTACAGCTGCCTGGAGTTTTTCCTGTGATACATCTTTCACCATTTTTGTCATCAGCAGCAAAAGGCAACACAGAACACACAGCACACAGCACAGACAGCACATACCCGCTGCACAGAACATGCAGCACAACAGTCAACAGAACACACAGCGCAGCACAGACAGGACAGGCAGCACAGAACACGCAGCGCAGCACAGAAAGGTCAGGCAGCACAGCACAGACAAGACGACTGTACAGAACATGCTGCACAGCAGAGAACAGACAGGATAGGCAGCGCAGCAAAGCACAGACAGCACAGTCAGGACAGGCAGCAGAGAACACGCACCACGGCAAAGCACAGACAGGACAGGCAGCAGAGAACACGCAGCACGGCAAAGCACAGACAGGACAGGCAGCAGAGAACACGCAGCACGGCAAAGCACAGACAGGACAGGCACCAGGGAACACACAGCACAGCCAGGACAGGCAGCAGGGAACACACAGCACAGCCAGGACAGGCAGCAGGGAACACACACCACAGCCAGGACAGGCAGCACAGAACACGCAGCACAGCCAAGCAAAGCCAGGACAGGCAGCACAGCCAGCAGGACATACAGCACACCAGTCAATCCATGGAGGAAGCATGGTACTGAGGACTTCCTCCCCTGGCAGTGTTATAACGGGATTTGATATTTGATATTTATATTAAGTGTAAGAATAAATTTACAGGCGTACACATGTCCATGCATTTGTATACATATCACAGGTGCAGCCTTTTCGGCCAGATAACAGCAGCTTTAGTCAAAAGCTTCTCACAGGGGTATTCCACTTCATGACATGTTCTCTGAAATGGACAGAGGGCCAGGCCTGGCACATGGACAGGGGTGTGGAGGTCCATTTCCTGGGACAGTACACACTGCTTGTGGTCAGCCCTGAGAAGTCTGACAGACACATAGTACCTGTATGTCTCTGCCCTCCTAAGAGCACACAGAATGGATTCCTATGACAGAGGCTGAACAGGAGACTGCCATACAAAACATTGCTTGCCTGTCCTCTAAACACTTCATGTGTAGCCCCCTCAGAGGGGCACAGCTTCCTCAATGTGGGTGCTGCCCCTTATCCCCTCACTGAGAGCAGCGGCCAGCACACTTCCAGTACCCGCCTCCCCCGGGCACTTACTTCACCCTGGAGCCCATTGTCTCCGGTCCCCGGTGTCCGGTCTGCTCTCCCTCACTCATACAGCGCCATGGTCACCGAGCCGCGAGACAGCCGCACATGCTGCTGGGAGTTGTAGTCCAATGCAGGCGCTCGGCCTCACGGCTCTAAGCAAGACAGAACTATAGTTCCCAGAATGCACTGGGCGGCAACCAAGCCACGGCACAGCCCATGGCGCAGTGCGCAGGGAGAACGGGCCTGTCACTTTGTGGGAGGGGCCGACGCTAGCAAACGCTCAGCCACTCGAATAGGCGGGATTATGTTGGAATGTCAGCCAATGGGAGAGCAGGAGGGAGAATTAAAGTAGATGTGAAGCCTGACTGAATGACATTTAGCTTGCTGAAGCACCGTGTATCATGAAGAGATGCCATTAGCTAAGTTAATAAAGCTCAGACAGGATAAGGATCCTTCTTTTCCAAAACATTACAGTAAAGGCTAGTTCACGCCATGTCCCGATCAGGTCTGCAAAAGCGGTGCAGTGCGTTTTTTTTAACGCATATAAGTGCTTTTTTTTTTCCATATAAATGTTTTATTGTTTTATCACGTAGTACATCCAACAATACAAAACATCACAGTGTGTGGTGCGCAGTCCGTAATATCAATAGGATGACATGCATTAGTAGCAGCTAGTTACATAGTGGTACGTAGACAAGGGGTGATTACCGATTTCGGGGTATTCACATTGGCATGGTAGCAGGTCATCGGGAGGCAAAGGTCGTCGGGAAATATCGGATTAGTTATACGTAATGTTTTCATATAATTTGTATGTATAGCATATAAACACTCTAGGCTCCTACCCTAATATTAGGGTCAGTTAAACAATCGGCACTGAGGATGATAGGTTAGAAGGCTATCAGGGTGTTTTCCAAGTACCCTCATGAATTCCCCAGACCAAGTAGAACCGAAGGTGGCAGTAGGTAGGCTACTGCTAATGTAGTTTGTACCTAGCCGGTCAGAGCGGCGAGCAACGACACCACTTAACACAGACAGGACAACATAAGGTGGGGGGTGCACTCAGGTTCAGAAGGGGCTTTGTCAGGCTGCAGGGGGGTCAGAAGGGAGAGAGGAGGGAAGAGTAGGAAAAAGAGAGAGGGGGGAAAGAGGTGTCGGGTTGTATAGTGGCACTAGAGGGCGATATATATGGCAGTTATGGTAAATTGGTTAAATAACACATAGACGGCGAGGGGTGCCCAGGGCCAAGTATTTGTCCATCCATGGGGACCAGGTGTTTTCAAATTTGGTCATTCTATCGCTGAGTTGTGCCGTTCGTTTTTCATGGGCCATAACCCAATGGACATGATTTATGACACTGGTGAAACTTAGGGTGGAGGTCAGCCAGTTCTTCGCTATCTCCCTTTTGGCAGAGGTGCAAATATGCATTGAAAGGTTGAACTGTTTACGTGAGAGGCCTTCTGGTCTGCAGTTGAGAAGTGCAAAGCAAGGGTCCTTGGGTATTGGCACCGAGAACAGGGATGAGAGGATATTGAATATTAGCTCCCAAAAGTCAGAGACTAGTGGGCAGCTCCACCAAATGTTGAAAAAAGTGTTAATGTATTAATGTAGTTAGTCATTTGGAGATAGCGGAATATCTCTTTGTTTGGCAGCTTCGTATGTTCCTGCAGGTGCGGGAAGGGTTTCACGCCCGAGTCAGTCTGTAATTGCCAGAAGTGGGTGAGGTTGCGGATGGTCCAGGCCCTGAATCTCGACGGGTCAGTTAGTGCAGGGATGAAGGAAGGGTTGTCTAGAAGGACATAAGTGGTAAGTGCGGAGAAATTAGGCCGTATTGTACTTTAATAGAGTCCCACAGTCTGAGAGAATGAGAAGTTATGGGGTTTGAGATGGGGGGTCTGCGTTTAGGGGCTAGCAATAACAGGTTGGCTACTGATGCGGGCTTCACTAAGGTGTTTTCCAAGGCCACCCAAGCCGGAGTTTCGATTTCTGAATGGTATTTTACCAGTTGACCCACTTGTGCCGCTAAGAAATATTTAGACAGGTGGGGGACTGCCAGTCCTCCCTTAGATTTTGGTAGGTATGGCGTACGCCTGGGTATTCTAGGCTTTCTGTCTCCCCACATGAACGTGAAGATATGGGTTTGAAGCTTTCTAAAGGCGGTGGCAGGGACCGCTACTGGCAGGACCCTAAATAAGTATAGGATCTTGGGTAAGAGAGTCATCTTGACCGCTGCTATCCTACCTAGCCAGGATAAGTGGTATTGGGACCAGGTTTTCAACATGGCGATTAATTTCGTAATCATGTCAGGATAGTTTACTGAGTATAAAGATTGGTAGGAGCTCCCCAGTTTGATTCCCAAATACGGTAGGTGATCCTTTCTCCATGCATAAGGATATGCGTCTCGCAAGGAGTCAACTAACGCCGGAGGTAAAGAGATTTTTAGAGCTGTAGATTTGAAAGGGTTGATATATAGACCAGAGATTGAGGCAAAGTCCGACAGGAGCTTTGCAAGGTTAGGTAGAGACACTATGGAGTTCGTCACAAAGAGTAGTGCGTCATCCGCAAACATGCACATCTTATGTGAGGTTTTCTCATGTTCTATACCCGTGATGTCAGGCGATCGGAGAATTTTCTGGGCTAAGGGCTCCAACGCTAGGGCGAAAAGGAGGGGGGACAGTGGGCAACCCTGTCTGGTGCCCCTCAGGATCGGAAAGGGTTGGGAGCAAAAACCCGCATATTTTACGCGTGCGGTCAGATTGTTGTAGAGTGAGGACACCCATTTTATAAAGAAGGTTCCAAAACCCCAGTGTCGCAGTGTATGGAATAGGTAGGGCAAGGAGACGCTGTCAAATGCTTTTTGATATCTAGGGACAGGAGCATGGTTGGGATATTTTTAGTTCTGGCTATGTGGGTAAGGAGAGAGATTCTACGAATGTTGTCGCTAGCTTGCCTGGTAGGGATGAAGCCAACTTGGTCACTCGAGACCAAGTGACCTATCGCGCAGTTAAGTCTATTGGCCAACACTTTGGCCATTATTTTAACGTCTACATTAAGGAGGGATATCGGTCTGTAATTTGAGGGATTAGTGTGATCGGAGGAGGGCTTGGGTATCATACAGATCAGGGCTGTGAGGGATTCAGGGCCTAGGGATTCACCTTTGCGGAGAGAGTTGAATGTTGCGGTCAGTAGGTGGGCTAGGAGGTCTTTGAAGGCAATGTAATAGGCTGTTGTGAAACCGTCCACCCCTGGCCTCTTGCCCCGGGGCAGCGATTTGATCGCTTGTTGTACCTTTTGCTCCTTAATGGGCTCCTCAAAGGAGGCTTTTTGGGATGGCGTGAGGGAGGGAAGATCTAGGCCTGCAAAAAAGCGGTTGGCTTGGTCGGTAGAGAAAGAGTCTTAGGAGGCGTATAGGGTTGAAAGGTGCTGTTGGAAGACCTCCAGGATCTTGGTCGGGGTACTAGTATTGGTTCCCGCAGGGGTTCGTAGGCGAACAGGTTTGAACGTGGAGTCTAACCGCCTAAGTCTGGAGGCCAGAAGGGAGTCCGCTTTGTTGCTTTTGAGGTAGAATTTGTGGGCAGTGCAGTGGAGTTGTTTGGCAGCATGGTCCGTGAGCAGAAGGTTTAGGGCTTGGCGGGCCGATTCTAATGCTGTTTTATGGGCTGGGGAGGGGTCTGATGAAAAGGCTTGGGAGCTTTCATTAAAGTTCCTCTCAAGAGAGTGTAATTTACGCAACCTTTCCCGCTTGAGCTGGGAGGATAATTGAATTATCCGACCCCTTAGGACCGGCTTATGAGCCTCCCAAAGAGTAACGGGGGAAATGTCTGGCGTGCGGTTTATTTGAATGTAATCCACGAGGTAGGATTCTAGAAGGATCTTGTTGGCGGGGTCTGTGAGGAGGGAGTCGTTCAAGGTCCAGGTTGGAGTATTGAGAGTGGGGAGTAAGGCAGGAAGGACCATGGTGACAGCTGAATGGTCAGACCATGGGACCGGTAGGATGTGGGAGTGGAGGATGTGTGGTGTCAGTGTGGCAGAGGAAAAAATGTGGTCAATTCTGGAATGGACCGCGTGAGGGTGGGAGTAATGTGTGTAGTCGGTTTTGTTTGGATTGACTTCTCTCCAGCAATCAATGAGTGAGTAGGAGGACACCAGGTCCCTAAATGGCTTCACCATGTGCAAGCATGCGGAAGAGGCTTTGGATTTGTCTCGATGCGGGTACAGTACCATATTGGAATGTCAACCCATGATGACCACGCCCGTCGAGCAGGTATGTATTTTTTCCAGAGGTTCTCAAAAAAAGGCGAGCTGATCCACATTTGGGGCATAGTAGAAAACAAGTGTTATTTCTTGATCGTCCAGAAGGCCCGTGAGGATCAGGTAGCGACCCTGAGGATCACGGGTCTCCGAGTGACACGTAAAGTTAGCTGATCTGCGGAAGCCGATAAGGACACCCCTTCTTTTGCACAAGTCATTGGCCATATATATTTGAGGGAATTGGGCACTGAAGTATTTGGGGCATGATGATCTGGAAAAGTGGGTTTCCTGCAGAAAGATTACGTTTGCATGGGATGACTGGAAAAATCGAAAGGCTCGCGTCCTCTTGTTAGGGGAGTTGAGGCCTTGTACATTGAGGCTCAATAGTTTAAGGGACATAGGAAAATAAGTGGTGGTTGTTCTTATGGTACTCACCCAGTCCAGAAGTAGGGGGGCCCTTTGTCATGGTCGTATGTTCCAGTACATATCTCGACTCAGGAGTTGGTAGTTGGACCCAAGGAAGGAGAGAAGAGGGGGAAGAGACGGGAAGACAAAAAGGGGAGGGGGTGCACTAGACAAAACACACAAGACAACACAACATACACAAGAACGGATAATGGATAAATTCCACTACAAGCTCGGAACATTGGGTGGAAGGAGTCAATGCTCCTCGTGCCACCCAAGGTATCCAAGACATGGGGAGAACAGTGACGCACTCACCCAGGCAAAGTCATAAATAAACCATAATAAATTGGAAGTCCACCCGGACTCTGAACTCTACATGTGGGCAACAAGTCCAAAACAGTTTAGTCTGATAAGAGTATCCGGTGTAACAATCGGATGCAGGCAGTGACAAGAGGACAAGGGGGAGGCCACTAGGTGGAGTATTAGAAGGCTTGTTTCTAGGATGTTAGGCTACTAGGTAGCAGATGTCTCTGATCATCTTTCCCCAGGGATAGCTTAACTCAGGGTTTGCAAAGGAACCGCCGTAGTGCGCACCCTGGGTACTTGAGTACGGGTTTGGAGAAGAGAGTAAGGCCTGAGCCGCTATTGATGCGGAGACGGTGGAGGTCCAAATGCTTTCCGGACAGTTAATAGGGACCTTCGAGTCAGCTAAAGGTCTTCCCCTTGTCACCGGTCAATCCGAGAACATGGGTAAAACATGAACATATGCATAACATTGTAGAACATCTTCATAAAGGATATATGGTAAGAAAGGTTAACAGTTCCCGTGGGCATACAACCCGGGTAGTGAGACCAGGGGTGCACTTTAGGAGGGTCAACTGGTGGGGAATAAATCTCTTCTCGATGAGGTAAGGGCAGGTCCCCGGCCGGTTATGGGGAGAGCTGTGGTAGTTGGCTCACTTGAACACGTCTGGTGACAGGGTGTCTCATGTGGGGTGCTGATTCAGCTTCAATAAGGCCCAAAAGTCCAGGGCGGCTTGTACGCTGGCCTGCTCCTGGCGTAGGACATGGTGTTCTCACAGGGGTGGAGAAGTCCCACAATGGACAGACAAAAGAACTGGGCCCCAACCGAAGACAACCTCCCAAGGCATAGTGCGCTGCAAACGGTAGCCGACATCAGGGCAACTTACACTGCAACAGGCGGTAAAAAGGATAGGGCCAACCCTAGGGGGTTGCATGACAACTCAGTGTGGCGAGGGGTTTTTGGTGGTCATCTTGACCGCGGGGCGACGTGATTCACCGGAGTGATTCTGATCTGAGTCAATCCTTGATCGCTTGGAGGAAAGGTCGGGGGAGTTGCGGGAGTCCGTGACCCCAGATTGTGAGTCCCCTAGGCCCAGGTCGGCCAGTTTGCGTTGTGTTTCTTCTAGGGTGGTACAGGCATGTTGCTTACCTCCATGGGAGAACAGCAAGCGGAAGGGGAACCCCCACTGGTACGGAATGCGATGTTTAGAGAGGACTTCGAGGCAGGGGCGCAGGGACCTCCTCTTGGTTATGGTGGAAGGGGCCAAATCTGCGAACACTTGGTACTCGTGGCCTTGGAATGAGAGTGGGCCCTGCTGTGCTTTTGCCCTGGCCGCAGCAGCCAGGGTTTCCTTGGTGCGGTAGAAGTGCAGCTTGACCAGGATGTCTCGGGGGGGGGGGACCATCAGGGCGTCTGCGGGTCAGGGTCCGGTGGATCCTCTCTATCTCCAGTCGTTCGAGAGGGATGTCTGGGGCTAGCTCTTGGAAGAGCGCAGTCGCCGTGGAGGATAAGTCCACAATGTGCTCGGGAAGGCGGCGGATGCGTAGATTAGAGCGCCGGGACCTGTTCTCCAAGTCCTCAAGCTTTGAAGCTAGCTGTGAGTTTTCCTCCCGAAGGGTCTCCATATCTTCAGTGAAGGTGGTTAGGTCTGTCTTAAGGTCATCACACCTGTCTTCCAATACAGCGGTGCGGTGGCCTATGTCCCTGATTTCTTCAAGCAGTCTGTCAGTTATCTGCTTTGAAGTGGATTGGAGTGCTTTATGAAGCATGGCGTCGAATCGCTGCAGTAAAGCTGTTTGGGAACATTTGCGGGAACGATCACCTTCATGGCTGTCAAGATCCCCCTCGTCCATGTCACTACTGGACACCGAGGCTGTGCGGGCTGTTACCTCATGTGAGTGGGCCGCAGACGCCATCTTGGCCGAGGCTCTGGACATCGCTTCCGTGATGGGCTGTTGTTTCCCCTTCTGAGGGTGTTTGGGCGCTGAGGACGACATAGTCCGGTGCAGGGAGAGTTCCGATTGCCGGCTGAGGTAAAAAGACTGGTGAGTGGGGTGAACTTCCGGGCTACAAGCAGGATTGCCTGGGTGAGCTGCGGAGCCGTCTCAGAAGACTTCCTTCATCGTCAGCTGCGCTCATGCGCCCCCAGTGCTTTTTTTTTAAGCCTAATGTGGGATTTGAGGTGCAGTCCTGTGTATTTTCATGCATTTTTTTATGTGTTAACATACGTTTTGGTGTGTTCCAGACCAGAAAAAATAGTGCCAGTTCAGATCTGGATGCTTTTTTTGCATATACGCGGTATAATGTGATTTTGATGGGTTTTTGACACCCTCAATTGCGTTTAAATTAAACTACATAAATTAACAGAAGGAGTGAAATGCGTACATGCAGGATACATACAAAAAAACTTTTCATATGTACGCAACACAATTCTGCTTCTGGACTCTGGACATATGGCCAAAGTTGGGGAAAACGTTTGCAGCAATGTTTGACCACTGCTCAGCTTTCTTGTCATTATTTTTGTATTGGGGATGTTTTGGGTCATAAAGCTCAGAACATTCTTATACATAGGTGACACATGCTTGTCCACCATGTATGCAAGACACAGAGGACACAGCCAAGGTCACCAATGTGCATGGGAAAACACCCCTTTTCCATAAAGGAAGTGTCCAATGTTGATTAGATCATCAAAGGTGACCAGAATTGTTGTTTAACGAAGGCCTATCAGCCTGAAATTTTACCAGAAAATTGCATGTGGGGGGGCTAGCTCCCCCATATAATGCCACCTAATATCTGTGTTTTTATGTGAAATATCTCTGTAATTATATGAGATCTAACGTTGAAACCACTTGATCTTACCGGATCTAACGAAGGCCTATCAGCCTGAATTAAATTTTACCAGAAAATTGCATGTGGGGGGGCCAGCCCCCCCCTTATGTAATACCAAATATTCATAATTTCTCTGTAATTATATGAGATCTAACGTTGAAACCACTTGATCTCACCGGATCTAACGAAGGCCTATCAGCCTGAATGAAATTTTACCAGAAAATTGCATGTGGGGGGGGGGCTAGCTCCCCCATATAATGCCACCTAATATCTGTTTTTATGTGAAATATCTCGGTAATTATATGAGATCTAACGTTGAAACCACTTGATCTTACCGGATCTAACGAAGGCCTATCAGCCTGAATGAAATTTTACCAGAAAATTGCATGTGGGGGGGCCAGCCCCCCCTTATGTAATACCAAATATTCATAATTTCTCTGTAATTATATGACATCTAACGTTGAAACCACTTGATCTCACCGGATCTAACGATGGCCTATCAGCCTGAATGAAATTTTACCAGAAAATTGCATGTGGGGGGGCTAGCTCCCCCATATAATGCCACCTAATATCTGTGTTTTATTGTGAAATATCTCTGTAATTATATGAGATCTAACGTTGAAACCACTTGATCATACCGGATCTAACAAATATCTTCCAAAATAGCTAACTGTTTGGTCAATTTTTTGATAAGGGGGGGCTGATGACGGGTTAGCCCCCCCTGCAAATAACTGTTAATATCTCTATTTCTGTGTGAGATCTAACGCAAACAACAGAGATCTAACCTGATCTAACAAAGATCTAACCAACTGCATATGTTTTGTTCAAAAATTTTGATATGGGGGGGCTAACCCGGCTGAGGTCATTCTTTAGGCCTGGTCAGACAGCACACATGTAACACACCTCCCCCAGCAGTGGCAGACCTAGGGAACAAAGGGCCCTGGTGCAAGATTTTTGCACCAAAAAAAAAAACCCAGACCCCCCAATCCCCCCCCCACCCCGAAGCAACAACAAAAAAAAAAGTTGGAAAAATAGAAAAAAATTGCATTGTTGTATGAAGTGCTGCTGAGATTTGTAGTCCTCTATGGAGGGTGCCATTCTGCAATGCAGAATGGCACTTGCTATAGAGCACTACTAATTCCAGCAGTACTTTTTACAACATGTCCATCAGTTGGGCTACAAATAATAATAATTTTATTTAATTACTTACCTTCACCTCTTCTGACTGGTCTTCAACTAATTTCTGTGGGAGAGGCTGCAGAAAAACACCCCAGTGTGTGTCAGAGCCTCAGACAGCACGCCCATGTGCTCAGGCGGTTGCTTGCTGGGTCCTCATGGCCGAGGCCCCAGGGCTGCCCCATGAAGTGCCTGTAGGCTTTTTCATTCTCGGCTCCCTCCTCAGTATCCGGCGGCCGGCGGGCCCTATTATCTCAGAGATCTCAGCCGGCTGCCGGATACTAATCTAATCATCTACACTCCCAGCGCAGAGATGGGGGGGGCATTGCCCGTCAGATACCGATTTTATGCGGTGGCCGGCGGGACCCCCCATCTCTGCACAGGGCTGTGTTAGATCGGATACTGGGCCCCCCCAGGCTTGGGCCCCAGTGCAGTCGTGCTGGTGGTAGGTCCGCGCCTGTCACCCGGCAGAAGGCCCGGGGGAGAAAGACTCTCACATGGTCAGATATTAATGTCCTCTCTTAGCATGCACCACTGGCCATGAAACCACTAGTGATTGGCTGGAAAGACATAGACATCTATAGCGTTTGTTTATTGGTTGATCTGCTCTGTGGCAAGGCTACACCCAGCAGCAGGCAGGTGCGATCAATAACAGAATCCTTAAGAAGAAACAAATGAGCTTAGACTATACAATCAGCTAGCCTGAATACAGTCTTAGTAAACTAAATTTAAGTAGACACCCCACTTAGGGCAAGGAGGCTACAGTCCCATAAAGGCTCATTTTCCAGAGTGGCTCTTACTCTGACCTTTTAGCAATGAGATCTTGGGTATGGTTCTCACTATGGACACTGAGAGGAGAATTTATCAAAACTGGAGCAGACAAAATCTGGAGTAGCTGAGCATGACAACCAATCAGCTTCTCTCTTTCATTTTCAAACCTTAACTGAACAAACTGAAGAGAAAAGCTGATTGGTTGCCATGGACAGCTGCTCCAGATTTTGTCTGCTCCAGTTTTGATAAATTCGCCCCTGTGTTCTTGGTGTATGGTTTCCCTTTGTTTTTGTGCTTTTCCAAATCTGGAAACATTTTGATTGGTTACCTGGTTTCCTGCCTAGATGGTCCTTCCGTGTTTAAGACTAAAGTAGGGAATAAAATGTAAGCTCCTTCAGAACGGGGACTAAAGTAAATGGTTCACTGAAAAGCACTGCAGAAATGAAGTAATAATAAAAGCATCCATTCATTATTTACGCAATTATAGTAGATATGCGCATTATTAACCTTCCTCTTGCTATGGGTATTCATATTTTCAGGAAACTATTGAAACTTAACCATAGAAAAATATTTTCCTGCACAAATAACATTCCTCTTATGAAATGTCCCCTGTCCTAGTGACATTTGTGGATAACCATAGTTACTCTAACTGATGTTCAGCCTTTTCTGGTCATTTTAATGAGTCCTTCTGTCACTAAAACAGCTCTTCTGAATCTGTCTATAAAATGTTCCGGTCTCATCTTATGCTTGAGAAAATAATGAACTTTACAGCAGTGACTTGGTTTATTCACATAACAAATTCTGTTAAAATGTGCTGTTGTCAAGTGAAAGAACACACGTCCTATTCTGTCGGATTTATTGAGTAAAAGGAGAAAACGTTAATTGCAAACTGCAGTAACCACAG
Organism: Nanorana parkeri; assembly: GCF_000935625.1. Classification (NCBI taxonomy): domain Eukaryota; kingdom Metazoa; phylum Chordata; class Amphibia; order Anura; family Dicroglossidae; genus Nanorana; species Nanorana parkeri. The sequence continues at coordinate 860,763 of NW_017306516.1, read as the reverse complement.
CTGCCAATCAAAACCTATCTTGTACTGGTCTGGCTTCAGTAACCTGACTTTTTGATCAGTACCTGTGGTTTACTTAGTGCTGTGCCCCTTTAAAGTATAATAAATAATACGACGCTGAGAGAGCTGTTTTATTGTGCAATATATTCAAAATATCCTGTGATATAAACATAGAGTGCAAGCTATAAGGAGAGTAGGGATGAGTCAATCTGCCCTATCTGTTCAATTTGTGGGGGTTTGTCAAATCCTGATTAAAATTTGTGAACCCTGAACTTAGGAGTGAACCACTTTGAAGTCTATAGGAGACAACTCTTGATACTAAATTCTGACCATGTGCAATAGGCGTTATTTAATATGGGTTTAGGCAGTAGCATAACTCCAAATTGTTGGGCTCCATAGCAAAACTTTGGGGCCCCCTGGCTAAAGCTAGCCATACACTGGTATATTTTCTTTGTTCAACATACGGGCTACACAAAAAAACGATAACAGATTACTTCATCAACACTTACAAGCGTGGATGTAGGAATCCCTTTCTGCTTTCATTGTATTCTGACAGCGGGCAAATGGAGCTTGCAGTTGATTGGCTGCATGCTCCGTTCAGCGGAAGATTTTCCAACCAGCTCCTTCGCTCTATTGATCGAGCGGTGCAAAATAGCAGCACCCACTGTGCATATTTCAGTCGATTCATCAAGAACCGTCTGAAATTCGCATAGTGTATGGCCAGCTCAACTCTCCCTCTAGTGGATGGCAGTGTCAACAGTGACAATTTTGCATTCGTTATGTCTGTAATTCGGAATTCGGATACATCCGAATGTCCGAATTTCCGAAAATTCGTCCGAATTTCGATTCGGAACGAAACGAATCGCACATGTCTAATAATTAATCATCATACATAGAGGGATGCATTGGTAGAATTTGATTTTTGAGTGTAAAGGTCCACTTTAAGAAAAGGCAGCAGGAGAGCTGGAAGCGTAGTTAGTGCAGTGCTGGGGGTAAATGTCAAGTAAAGTTACACAAAGGTTATAGTAGCACTAATAAAAATCACCTTAACGATATTTTATATTATGATAAAATAATTAATGTTCTTGCAACACTTAAAGTGACATTAAACCATCAGATTTTTTAACATAAAACAATACTGTAATGTGTGCCTTACTGTAATCTATGGTTGTTTACCTTCTCTTTGCTGCTCTTCCTTTTAAATCTGTATCTGTTCTTATGCTGGGCAGAACTTCTGTTTTGCAGCAGACTGCCTTGTCTCAGGAATGGATACACAGTGTCTGTGTATACGTTTGTATAGGTTTGCAACCTGAGCCAGCACTACAGGAAGAGGCACTCAGCTGCAAAGGGAAGTTCTCCCCCAGCATGAGAAGACATGAGGATTTAAAAGGAAGAGCAGCAAAGAGAAGGGAAACTACCATGGATTACAGTAAGGCACACATTACAGTATTGGTTTATGTTAAAAAATTCTGAGGGTTTAATGTCACTTTAAGCTGGCCATACACCTTACAATTATCTGCAGATTTTCTGTGGTCAGATGGAAAAGGTGCAACAGCTTCCTCCATCTACACTTAACTGTGTGGATGGAGTAATCTCCACCTGGGCCAATCTGTTGCAATTTTTCCATCTGACCACAGAAAATCTGCAGATAATTGTAAGGGCACCTTAAGGGTGCCCACACACCTTACGATAATCGTACGATAATCGCGGGAAATCTCACGATCGTACGATTATCGTAAGGTGTGTGGAAGCCGTGCAAACTCTACTACTGTAAGGTCGCGCGACTTTTAACTTACGAACATGTATGGAAACCCGCCGAGCATCGTACGATGTTCGGCGGGTGTGTAGCATGTTCATAAGATAAAAGCCGGACGGGCCGGTGTGCGCAAGCGCACAGTGCCCGTTCGGCATTGCGGTCATCGGAAGCCCGCCCCTCAGGGGAGCGCGGCTTGCGATCTTCGCAAGTACGATCTGCCTGTCCAAGATGGGCAGATTGTACATTTTTTTAAGTATCTTACAACCATCGCAAGACAAAAGTCTTGCGATGGTTGTAAGGTGTGTGCCCAGCATAACTCTTCAACCCTAATGCAAACTTAAATAAACTCTAGCTTCATTAAACTTTTTTTTCTAGAACCACAATCCTCAGCCCCTCTATAAGGTTTTATAACAGAGGTGAAACTCTGGTATTGTGACTTTATTAGGCATGCTGGGATAAACTCAGTCTGCAACAGACATTCAGAGGGCAATAAATCTGCACTGAGAAGATATAGGGTTTAGGATGGGCAAATTCATTTTTTAAATTCAACATTTAGCTTAGCTTAAAAACAATAGCAGCGCCAAGACCCAAACAAGCTGGCTTTGTTTTATTTTGTTTTTTCAAGTTTAAAAAATTAAGTTAGAATAAAGCAATAAAATAATGGTGCACATAAGAAAATGATGATTGCACCACATATATTAGTTATCAACACGCACGCTGGCGTAAGAGCAACAATTCTAGGGCCATTATTCACAGTCAACTCTAAATTGATGATCTGCCAAGTGTTTTAAAGGATCACCTATAGACAATTTTGGTGCAGAAGTTTTTCGCCATTTCATGGACCCATCAAGAAATGTGGAGCATGTGCTCTGGGTGCCTGATGCTAACACTCTACTGTGTACATTAAAAAAAATTATCAGAAAAGCATTAAGATTGTTTTACAATTATTACATTTTTTAATGAGAAATACTTCCCCATTGACATAGCATTTCACTGCATTGGCGACTCTTTTTTTACACTTGTGTACCCTGCAGTAACTACAGGTACCTACCCAACATTTGTAAGATACCATCACAGACAACCAGGTTTTAGACTTTTTATTTATCTTTTAATAACTTATAGACGATATAGAACCCAAAGTGGGTGCTCTCCTGCCGGAAAAACAACAACCACTCTTAGGTACATCATGTAACTGTATGTCTGTGAACAAAATTGCCAAATTTTTCTTGACTACATCTGTGATGTCTTAAATCCTCAGAAAAGGTGGTAATAAACGTCAATTGCTCATCCTTTGCCTTCACATTTAAGACTTCCTTTCTTGTAATAACTTCTCTCTTGATTTACTTAATGCAATCTTTTTCATTCACCAAATCGACCACAAAGGATACCCCCTTTCATTGAGCCTCCTGAATAATGACTGACTCGGATTCAAAAAGCCCAATAGCTATGTCACAAATGTTCTTAAAAAAGGCAGTGTAAATGTGATTATGTGAAAAGCGCAGTAACCATAGCAACCCATCAGACAGAGTTCAAGTCATTGAAATCAGATTAGTACCACAGGAAAGCTGATGGGTTCCTGCAAAGGATGCCACCTGGCCAGTAAAACCGGGACTTGTTGCCTATTTTGCCAAAGAGGTCATAAATCTTTTTTTCTTTCCAAGAAAATGTGAATTCCTTCCTGCACTTCATATATTTATATTTATCTCACTGGCTAGGCTGGTTTTTTACCGCGATCCGCGGTAAAAAAATTGCGCGACAAACGTGCGTTTACGAGGGCTACTTGGCTGTATCCCAATGTATCCTAGCGTAGAACGCGCTACAAAACGTTCAGGTGTGAACGAGGGCTTAATGTAACAAGTAATATAGCTGACAGCTGGTGTGAGATACTGACGTTATCAGTACCTGTCAGTAAGGAAATGAGAAAGAATATAATGCTAAAATTATACTACAAAGTGAGGAAACTTACTATTCTATAAATAGTATATATTATAAATATTCTCATTATTGCTTCGCTTTAAAGGATTTCCAAAGTCATGTCTACATCTTGTGTTATTCCTGGTTCTAGGAGACAGCTAAGCATTAGCCTATAGCTCCCAATTTCGGAATTCCTTTTCACTCTTGGTGCACCTTTCTGCTTGTGACTGCAGCTTCCATCTCACTTCATTTCTTCATGAGTGGGCAGCAATGTTGCTGTTACATAACCTAATTTTGCAGGGTCACTTGGGGTTTCAAACTACATATGCCAGTGCAGGAAATGGAAAAAGTAATGTATCTAAAAGGTAACTTTGTTACAGGACGGGTCAACTTTGTTACATGGGGGCCTTAAAGGAAAACTTCACCTTTTAGAGAAAAATAATAGATGCATACCGCTTTATAAAATAAAAAAAAATGTGCTTTTTTTTTTGCTTTGGAGCCAGTAAAGCTTTGCAATAGCAATCAGTGGATCCCAGGTACAATGTCCTCGCTCCTGCAGACTCTTCCTCCTGTACATTTCTGTACCAATTGTGATGTTTGGGGAAGTTAGCACAAATGGTGAGCGCTCAAAGACCGTGTTAATAAAAGGAGACAGGACAGTGTCTTTTATTGCTTTCCTAAAAGAAACATAGATTTCTTCAGTTATAACACAAAGCTCACTTGTATTTCAGCAAACAAAACGTATTACATAATCTCACCGACTCCAGGTTGTCACACATACTCCATGTGTCCCAGTCCCTGGACATTAGGGTTTTCCTTAACAGAGCCACAGTCCACAGCCATGCTCAATACTGGTTAGCATCTCTCCATGGCTTTCACACCTCCCGTGTGACTTCTACACACATCCCTTGTATGTCACTTGCTCTCTAAAGTGCCCATACACCTGACGATTCTCGTACGATAATCGCGGGTGATCTGTGATCGTACGGTTGATGGGCAGCGTGCGACCGCATTTACTATACGGTCGCACGATTTTCGTATAATGATCACTCTAGAAAACCCGCCGAAAATCGTACAGTAGCGCGATCGCAAGCCGAAAGCCGCACAGCCCGAGGTGCGCAATCGCACACTGCCCGCTCAATATTGCAATCATCTGCAAGCCCTCCCCTCAGCGGGGAGGACTTGCGATGATCGCAAGTACGATCTGCCTGTCCCATATGGGCAGGTCGTACAAACTTTTAATCACCTTACAACCATCGCACAACGAAAGTCATGCGATGCAGTGGCGTAACCAGAGTTATGGGCGCCCGGGGCAGAACATTTTTTTTCGCCCCCCCCATATTATATAAACATCCACTAGAACTGTACCCCCCACACATATATATCAGCTAAGGAACTACAAGTCCAAGCATGCCATCATTGTCCCTGTACACCCCCCCCCACACACACACACACACATATCACCCAGGGAACGGCAATATCTGGTTGTTGTACAGGGGCAATGAGGGCATGCTGGGACTTGTAGTTCCCTAGCTGATATCTTATGAAGCTGTATTCCACCTGAAAGTACTACAGTGACATTATAGAACTAAGAATAGAACATAAAATAAAACGTTTTTTTCTAATACTCACCTGATTCCTGGATCCACCAACAAGCGCAGCCTCCCGTCTTCCACCCTGTTAGAAGCTGCATACACTACTTAAACTGTGAGCCAGGGGCTTCGTTTAGCGGGGGTCGTGACGGCGCCCCCCCTCAGTCCTGCGCCCGGGGCAAGTGCCCCCCCCTGCCCCCCGGTTGTTACGCCACTGATGCGATGGTTGTAAGGTGTATGGCCACCTTAAACCTCCTCAGCTGTTTCCCATGTGCCTCCAGCAAACACAGCCACCTAGCTCCCCTCTGACTTCTGGATGGAGTCCAAATGACTCCTAAACACCTCTGTTGCTCTTCCCAGCTGGAACCTTGAACATTAGCCAGCACCCTTTCCATAAGGGCTGTGCACAGATTTGCAATCATTAGGTGCTGGGCACTAACAAACCACAGACCCAGGAATAGAGATTTCATCCCTCCCAATTCTCTTTGAAATCTCCCAGTTCCAGCATCCATTGCCAAATCCAGAAAACCTGGGGAGAACTGCAAAGTTAGCCCTTCTCCAGTAAAATAATTTGTTTCCTGGAACCGCTCAGCCCCTCTGGCTGAGAGTCCTGGGTGACTACAACCCCCAGTTCTACCGTGGGATTGCCACACAATACCACACCGTACGGACATTCAATAACATGGGCAGGAGGAAGAATGAATGGACTATAAGTGCAGTGACATCAATGCATTGAGAACTTGTATTTCATTGAGAACTACACGTTCCTCCGCTGCGGTGCCTGATGGGGCTTGTAGTGTCTCAATTTACAGATCCTGTCAATCTCTCTGTTAGGATCTGACCATGTTTTATGTCACACGCTGAAACATGATCAGAAAAGTAAACCTAGCCTTTAAAGTGGAAACTCCAGGAAAAAAAATGTATTAACCCTTGCAGTTGGGCTACATCCGCAATGCAAAAGGTAACTTCTCGTTTGTGTCTAGGTTAAAAAAAGGTATACTCACCCAAAGCTCTGCACCGGTTTCTTCTTCTTCCAGCTTTTCTCCCCCTAATGTCCTGTAAATCATCCCGTCTATACACTGTGTATAAACGAGATCGCTGAGGAAGATTCCAAAGCTGCAGTGTAGGAGGAGACTGGAGGGAGCGCTCTGACAACTGGCCGGTGAGTATAACTTTGTTATTTTTGTCCCTAGACGCAAACCAGCACTTAACCCCTTCACGACCTATGACGATATAATCCCGTCATGGGATAAACACAAAATAAAACAATTTTTTTTGTAAAATATAAAAGATTAGGTTACACCGAGTAAATGGATACCCAACATGCCCAGGTAAAAAATTTGTTTGTGTCCATAAAACTGTGACAGAATTCAGTACCCCAAAAAGTCCAAACACGACAATTTAAAAGCCCCCACAGGTCATCAGTTTAGAGATACATGTAAATATTGGCCCTAGAATGATTGCTGTCACTCTGGCGTGCGCGGTGATACCCAACAATGTGATCGTCGTTTTTGTACGTAGGCGCACCCGACGAGTGTTTACATGACGATGCACATGCTCGCAGGGGTGCGGGACTTAAATAATTTTTTGAATTTTTACATTTAATTTAATTAATATTATTTTTAAAACTGTTTTTGTCTTTTTTTTTTAACTTTACTGTAATTGCTATCACAAGGGGGTCTAACAAGCCCCCCATGTGATAGCATAATGGCAGTGGCAGGTCCTCTTTAAGGT
>NW_017306516.1:826728-853643 GCF_000935625.1 Nanorana parkeri | reverse complement strand
TTCACTGGCTCTACAAAACAAAACAGACTCTGTGTAAACCCTTCAGACTTCGTGACGGGATTATCCCGTCACTGCTCCCCACAGGGATTCTCCCCTCCCATCTCCGATCCTCCAGCGCTGACTGGTGGAACTGATGGGGGAGGCGGCGGGCACAGCTGCCTCTACCTTTATGTAGGCAGAGTCCACTGTCAATCAGCCAGCTGGGTGGATTGTGACAGTATTGTCGGGCTCTGTCCTGGCTGCTGCACTCTCAGTATCAAAAGGGCAATAGCCCGCCATATACTGAGCTTTAGGTCACGGAAGGAGGTTAGTATATGTGCTCCCGTGACCTTAAAGAGAACTATGGGATAAAAATGTTACCCCATAGTTCTCTTTTAACACTTGCAGTGCAGGGGTAGCCCCACTGCAAGGTTTAAGAAAACGTTTTCCTAATTCTTCTTTAACGCTATTAAAAGACTACATCATATATGTATTTTTTGCCCATAGTTCTACTTTAAAAAAAAACCACTTTGGTTGAATTAAACAGAAATATTCTCAAACCTGTTGTGGAAAGCTGTGCAAACAGCAGTTATGATGGGAAAAGTACACTAACCTATAGCAAGAAGTTAGGTTTCAGTTGACTGTAGACATGTCAGCTTAGAGATTACTTCTGTTTGCTGTTCAAAGTGTAACTGTGGGCAAAATCAAAAATTACATATATGATCCAGTTGGTCAATAGCATTAACAAAGCAGTTTTTGTTTTTCTGTGTCCCCTCCCAATATAATTGTATTTCGTGTTGATCCTGCCAGTAAATCTGTTATTTTTCTACTTCCTATAACATGCTAAGCTGTGACAGTCACATTTGGCACAAACCGTATTTAATGTAATTACCTCACCAGGTTCTCTGGCATTCTGGGATCAGAGTCGGGCTGGCTGGATCAGGCAGACGCGCCCTCCAATCAGGCACTGTAGAGGGCCGCTCGCAGTGGCCTCGGAGGAGCGAGCGGCCGCCCGATGACAGCCGGGTGAATGTGGCAGAGAAAGGGAGCCAGGGGCTTCGTTTAGCGGGGGTCGTGACGGCGCCCCCCCTCAGTCCTGCGCCCGGGGCAAGTGCCCCCCCCTGCCCCCCGGTTGTTACGCCACTGATGCGATGGTTGTAAGGTGTATGGCCACCTTAAACCTCCTCAGCTGTTTCCCATGTGCCTCCAGCAAACACAGCCACCTAGCTCCCCTCTGACTTCTGGATGGAGTCCAAATGACTCCTAAACACCTCTGTTGCTCTTCCCAGCTGGAACCTTGAACATTAGCCAGCACCCTTTCCATAAGGGCTGTGCACAGATTTGCAATCATTAGGTGCTGGGCACTAACAAACCACAGACCCAGGAATAGAGATTTCATCCCTCCCAATTCTCTTTGAAATCTCCCAGTTCCAGCATCCATTGCCAAATCCAGAAAACCTGGGGAGAACTGCAAAGTTAGCCCTTCTCCAGTAAAATAATTTGTTTCCTGGAACCGCTCAGCCCCTCTGGCTGAGAGTCCTGGGTGACTACAACCCCCAGTTCTACCGTGGGATTGCCACACAATACCACACCGTACGGACATTCAATAACATGGGCAGGAGGAAGAATGAATGGACTATAAGTGCAGTGACATCAATGCATTGAGAACTTGTATTTCATTGAGAACTACACGTTCCTCCGCTGCGGTGCCTGATGGGGCTTGTAGTGTCTCAATTTACAGATCCTGTCAATCTCTCTGTTAGGATCTGACCATGTTTTATGTCACACGCTGAAACATGATCAGAAAAGTAAACCTAGCCTTTAAAGTGGAAACTCCAGGAAAAAAAATGTATTAACCCTTGCAGTTGGGCTACATCCGCAATGCAAAAGGTAACTTCTCGTTTGTGTCTAGGTTAAAAAAAGGTATACTCACCCAAAGCTCTGCACCGGTTTCTTCTTCTTCCAGCTTTTCTCCCCCTAATGTCCTGTAAATCATCCCGTCTATACACTGTGTATAAACGAGATCGCTGAGGAAGATTCCAAAGCTGCAGTGTAGGAGGAGACTGGAGGGAGCGCTCTGACAACTGGCCGGTGAGTATAACTTTGTTATTTTTGTCCCTAGACGCAAACCAGCACTTAACCCCTTCACGACCTATGACGATATAATCCCGTCATGGGATAAACACAAAATAAAACAATTTTTTTTGTAAAATATAAAAGATTAGGTTACACCGAGTAAATGGATACCCAACATGCCCAGGTAAAAAATTTGTTTGTGTCCATAAAACTGTGACAGAATTCAGTACCCCAAAAAGTCCAAACACGACAATTTAAAAGCCCCCACAGGTCATCAGTTTAGAGATACATGTAAATATTGGCCCTAGAATGATTGCTGTCACTCTGGCGTGCGCGGTGATACCCAACATAAAAGATGAGGTTACATTGAGTAAATAGATACCTAACATGCCCAGGTTAAAAATTGCGTGCATCTGTGAAACTGAGACAGAATTCAGTACCCCAAAAAGTCCACACAGAACGTTTTAAAAGCCCCCACAGGTCATCAGTTTAAATATACATGTAAATATTGGACCTAGAATTATTGCTCTCACTCAGGCATGCACAGTGATACCCAACATGTGTAGCATAATCGTCGTTTTTGTACATAGGCGTACCCGACGCGTGTTTACGTGACAACGCACGTGCTCGCAGGGGCAGGAGACTTAAACAATTTTGTCGGTTACCGGATCGTAGAAGCGATCTTGCGGCAGCTGAGCCGCCAGAATCGCTTCTACTGTAAAGCCTTCACTGGCTCTACAAAACAAAACAGACTCTGTGTAAACCCTTCAGACTTCGTGACGGGATTATCCCGTCACTGGTCCCCACAGGGATTCTCCCCTCCCATCTCCGATCCTCCAGCGCTGACTGGTGGAACTGATGGGGGAGGCGGCGGGCACAGCTGCCTCTACCTTTATGTAGGCAGAGTCCACTGTCAATCAGCCAGCTGGGTGGATTGTGACAGTATTGTCGGGCTCTGTCCTGGCTGCTGCACTCTCAGTATCAAAAGGGCAATAGCCCGCCATATACTGAGCTTTAGGTCACGGAAGGAGGTTAGTATATGTGCTCCCGTGACCTTAAAGAGAACTATGGGATAAAAATGTTACCCCATAGTTCTCTTTTAACACTTGCAGTGCAGGGGTAGCCCCACTGCAAGGTTTAAGAAAACGTTTTCCTAATTCTTCTTTAACGCTATTAAAAGACTACATCATATATGTATTTTTTGCCCATAGTTCTACTTTAAAAAAAAACCACTTTGGTTGAATTAAACAGAAATATTCTCAAACCTGTTGTGGAAAGCTGTGCAAACAGCAGTTATGATGGGAAAAGTACACTAACCTATAGCAAGAAGTTAGGTTTCAGTTGACTGTAGACATGTCAGCTTAGAGATTACTTCTGTTTGCTGTTCAAAGTGTAACTGTGGGCAAAATCAAAAATTACATATATGATCCAGTTGGTCAATAGCATTAACAAAGCAGTTTTTGTTTTTCTGTGTCCCCTCCCAATATAATTGTATTTCGTGTTGATCCTGCCAGTAAATCTGTTATTTTTCTACTTCCTATAACATGCTAAGCTGTGACAGTCACATTTGGCACAAACCGTATTTAATGTAATTACCTCACCAGGTTCTCTGGCATTCTGGGATCAGAGAGTAGCTCCGCCCACCTTCCCACGACTCCTCCCCAGTAGATGTCTTTAGCTGCAGACTGTCAGTTGCTCAGTGTCTGAGCAATACAGCAGATACCGGACAATTGCTACAAGCCTTTGCCCCTCCACAAGCTGACAAATGCAACTGGGACTTGTGGTCCCTTCTACCAGGGCCGGCCTTAGGGGTGTGCGGGCTGTGCGGCCGCACAGGGCGCCATGGCAACAAAGGCGCCAGGCGGCCAACACAGCTCGTCCTCGGGGCGGCTTCTCTCCTCCTTAAAATTAAAAGGAATTATAAAAAATAATAATAAAGAATGTAAAAAATTATTTTTAAAAAGTGAAAACTGCCCCCCCTCCCTCCCCCCCCACACACACGCATATTATTAGACATGTGCAAAGACTAAAAATTAATTTCACATGAAATAAACGAAAACTAAAAACGTTCCATTCGTTTCATCAAACAAAACAAATTTTTATGCTATTTCGGATTCAGCCATTGGCGTGTTTTGGAGGCAGGGCGCATGAAGTCATATGACACTGCACGTGTTTATCTAGGTATACACCAAGATGGTGGGGCCAATATCGGTGTGTGGCGTCACCTGACGCCACGCTGGCATGGCATCATGTAACGTCATGCTCCCCGCCTCCAAGATGGTGGCACACATTCACAGAACACGCCGGTAGCCAACATGGCCGCCGCACATTCTCAAACAAATTATTATGTGCCTGAATATATTTTTCGTATATTCGGACATATAGTAATTAATTAATTTACACGTAGTCTGGGTTTAGTGTTCTGTTTTCTATTTTTACTTTTTTAGATATACTTACTTGAAAAAAGGGATCGGCATGACATCCTGACACTTTATTTTTATAGACTCTATTTTAGTTTGACATTTATTGTTTGCCTTCTGTTGTTTTATTTGATACAAATACTTATATTGTGCCTACAAGTTTAATACCTTTGAATAATAATTTTATTTTTATCATACTTTTTAATAAGTTTCTTTGCGGCTTAACAAAATTGGAGTCTTTAAATGGTGCGGATATTGGGGGCAATGGGTGTGGTTACTGGGGGTGGGGCCACTAAAGGGTGTGGTCACTGAGGGGTGTGGTCACTGAGTGGCGCTGTAAAGCTTTCTCGCACAGGGCGCCTAAGGCCTAAGGCCGGCCCTGCCTCCTACCTTTCCACAGAAGCTGCCTCTGTGCTTCAGGTTGCTGTCTTCCATTGCTGGCTTGATCCAAACCACACCTGACTGCAGTGAGCTCAGCTGGACTCTTTGCTCTTAATAGCTACTACAGAGACAGTGCCTTGGATCAGCTTGAATCCACATTGCTGGGGAAGATCCACTTAAAAGGATTGCTACCAAAACGCAAGTACTCTCAAAAATTCCCATGCGCTTTTGTATTTCTTTGTGAACTCGAGAAGTGATGGAACTTCTTGGTCACCTTTAGTTATAGTTTGAACAGTTCTCTATGCATATCAATCAACTGTTGATGTGATGCGTTATAATCCATTGATGATCACTCCATTTTGTTGGAACCATTACTGATATTCGCTACCTTGAGCTGAGGAACTTGCTGTGTGATAACGAGTTGCTTAAAAGTGGACATTGCTCTGTTACACATAATTGAATTACTTGAAAATGCTGATTGACCCTCTTCTTTCTAAGTACCTTAAGTGACGTATGCAGTTGTGATCCTACTGGAACGTATAACACCTACCTGTTGCATTACACCAGGGGTGCCCATTAGGTAGATCGTGATCTAGCAGTAGCTCTCAAACCTGATGCTGGTAGATCACAAAGGGTGTGAATGGCGGCCCCTTTATTCCATTTTGGTATATTTATTTAGCTGGGCACACATGATTACCTATTAGCCTGAGTCTGCTGAGCCAAGCTCCGTGACACCTTTCTGGTGGTTGAAGTGTTATGTATTACATCAAAGAATATTAGTTTACACAGCCTGTTGCAAAATACAGCAAGGTGAGCCAGGAGAGAGAGCGGAGAGAGACAGCCAGTGGAGAGAGCAAGGAGAGACAGCCAAGAGAGCGAAGAGAGACAGCCAGGAGAGAAAATGAGGAATGACAGCCAGGAGAGAAAGGAGAGACAGCCAGGAGGATGAGCAAGGAGAGAGAGCAAGGAAAGACCGCCAGGAAAGAGAGAGCGAGGGAGGTTGTTTTTTTTCGTTGGTAGATCTCATGTAGCTTGTCATTTGAAAAGTAGATCTTAACACAAAAATTGTGGGCACCCCTGCATTACACCATACACCAGGTATTATTACAATGGTCAGCTTTTATTCATCGAGCTTAAAACTTTTTTCCAATGGAAAAAAAAAAATTGTTTGCTGAAGTTAGACTTTAATTGTTTGTCTCTTGTCCATTTAGACTACATTGTCAAGAATGTGACAACACTGCAGAAGAAACAGTTACAGGAAGTGAAGAAATAACAGATATTCTACAGGGTTGTGGAATTCCTATCACCCGACGCCCAGGACATGCAGTTTTGGGCGCCGGGCGAGTAGTTTTTTTGTTCATTCAGCCCTGCTTCGGACAAGCAGATCTAACTGTACAGTGGGGAGCCACCACTCGTTTCTCTTTCACTCGATCAGATCACCCTCGGGGCGAACAACCAGGAAGTACAGGATATCCACTCGCTGCTTGTGAGCGGCCGTTTTATTCGATTTTAATTGTAAGTGACTACTTTTTTTTTCAAATAAACGTTTATGTCGACTACACTATGAGGAGTTATTTTTCCTTTTTATTTTTTTTGCTAATTACTGATCCATGTGACGCTGATGAGACGGCCGCGGGACTACTTACTGGCTTCTCATCTCTTTTTGCCTACAAACACTGTGGGTCTGGTGAGTGCGCATCCCAGAGGGGAGTTTTTGGCGTGGACACTTGGTGTGGGAGAAAGATTGAGCTTGTTTTTGAAGCTTGGTTTCATCATCAACACATTATATATACTTGGACTCTAATAATTTTGGATTCACTTGGTGATTTATCACTTTTATTGATGTTTTGAGTTGATTTGTTGTTAATCACTTTCATTAATTTTTGTATTTGATGCACGTTTGATTACAACAAAGTATCTTATAATAAGGTATAATTAATTTAATTTAATGCACTTTTGCACTAGGTGAAATTTGATATTCATATATTTTATATTATATCATCGCTATACTTTTGGTGAACAGTCCTTCCCCTCCTCCAGTACGGGTGTACTATTTGTACCCCGTACTGCTGTCCAGCGCAGTCCTGCCTATGCATTTTGAATTTCACTCGCAAATTGCAAGCAGTGAGAAGTGCTATTTAGCACAGTCAAATACAGTTTTGATTAGTGATGCACCGATACTAGTATCAGTGCCGATGCCGAGTATTTGGACGAAATGCTTTGATACCTTCCCCGTTACGGGAACTTACGGTCAGAGGAAAACTTCCTCTGACTGGTAGTGCCGCAGGGGAACATGGAGCCAGCTTCCCATGCAATCAGGAAGCCGGGCGGCGAGTAATGACCTGCCTCCTGGATTCCTGATTGGCCGGGAAGGAGGCTCCTTTCTGATTGGCTGGAAAGCCGGCTCCTTGCTGATTGGGTGGAAAGCCGGCTTCCCGGCCAATCAGCATCAAGCCGGCTTCCCGGTCAATCAGGTAATTACTCGGCGCCTGGATTCCCGATTGGCTGGGAAGCCAGTTTCCCGGCCAATCACAATCAAGCAGGCCAAACAACATGGAGCCTGGCAATCAGAAAGCCGGGTGGCATGTGATTACCCACTGCCCGGCCTCCTGATTACCCAGGAAGCCGGCTCCATGCCAGTGGAAGCACCCGTATCGGTATCGGCGAGTACCGAAAGCAAAATATCGGTACTCGTACTAGATACTGAAAGAACGGTATTGGTGCATCCCTAGTTTTGATTAAAAGTATTTTTTTTTTATTGGGACAAGTAGATTGTCATGAAGGACAAGTAGATTGGGCCCCCGCTTTAGCCCATGGACAAGTAGTTTTTTTTTGTTTTTTTTTAAATTTCCACTCCCCTCTTCTAGCAGGATCAACAGGTAATAAAACTGTTACAGGGGGGACTTAGAAAAACAAAGCCTTCTGTTTTAATGCTACTGACAATAGAATACATCATATATCATTTTTTGCTTTGCCCATAGTTCCACTTTAAAAAAACAATCAGGAACGATTTCTTAGCTGATAACATTTTACATTTTGTCCATAGCTACACTTTCATGGATACTGCACTTTTCACTGCATCAATGCTATTTGCACAGATCTATTGAATAAACCATTTATTCTACAACAAAAAGCTTTTCAGTAGTAATAATCACCCAATTAAATGCAGCCAATTACACTTTTACCTAGTTTTCGGCTGCTTTCCCTGTAATGGGAGAGCAGCTAATAGTCTAACACCTGACAACCCCATATACTATATTTTAGCGATGCTATAGTAGTATGTGACATGCAGTATTTTTTTTTCCTGCACAGGAACACAATGCACTGGTATGAACAGAGCCCAAAAATCTCATACAAATGCATTGGGATGCATTTTTGGCACGAAACAAAAACATAATGGTCTGGATTTGATCCGGACCTGGTGTGAATGGGCCCTTACTTATTTATTTTTTACTTTATTCATGCCAAAAAGGAAAGGAATTATGGAAGCTTTTTTTCCCCCGAGTGAACCTACTAAGTGGTGCTATTGGCAGTTAGAGGAATGGGTTCACCATACACAATATTTTTTGTCCACAGGTTTACTCATTTCATAAAATTAACACGAGGAAAACTACTAACCCCCTTCTCTTAATGAATGGTTCCTTTTTTTTTCCTAATTAGTAAAAGTTAAATAAAGTTTGTTTAGTTTGTAACAAAAGAAAACTCACTATTTTGAACAAACTTGGGACCTATTGTTAGGACCATGATCTAACTCAGACTTTCTCAACTAGGGTGCCTTCAGGCTTTTTCAACAGTGCCTCAAATTTTGTGAAAGGGACTGTGATGTGAAGGGGTGATGAAGGCTGAGGTGAAGGGGGCTCCTGATGTAAAGGGGGAACTCTGATGTGAAGGGGGGGGGGGGACTCTGATATGAAAGAGGGGCTTCTGATCAGGCTGCTGCTTGGATCAAGGGTCTGGTAAGGGATTTTAGGTGGGACACCAATGTTTTATTTTGTTTTTTTGTGTTTGGGGTGACCTAAAGGGCTTAAAGAATCACCTGCACACCATACAGCGTATATGAACCTTAAAAATATCTGTTGGTGCTCGAAGTGACAACATGGATGGCGCCATGTCATAGTCCAAACAAAGATAGAAGTCACCAAGCACTCACATGTAATGTGCAAAAAGGAAGAGCACTTTTATTGATGCGTCACATGCGTCATGAAGCCACTTTTCGGGGCCGCTCAGGGTCCCATCAGGGCAACATTATGACAGGGCGACATTGTGGGTGGACCTAAATTGTCTGGCATGAATGGGGGGGAGGGGGGGGAGCAGCACGCTGTTTTTTTTTTCTTTTGTGTTTTGTTTGTTTCTGTGAACTGTCAAAAGTGAAAAAGAAAAAATTCACTTTTTATTTCTAATGTCACTTTGTTGCAGCGAAAATTTGTTCATAAATATCATTTAGAACATATATATATACTGTACTTATACAGTATATATATATATACTTGTATGACTCAAGCCTGATTGAATTTCCACTCGCCTGCACTGCATTTCCACTCGCCAAATGCGAGTGGAAGCCGGGCGGCGAGTAATTTCACTCCTGCCAGCTTGCTGATTGGCTGGGAAGCCATCTCGATGCTGATTGGCCTGCAAAGCCGACTTCCCAGCCAATCAGCATCAAGGCGGCTGTTCGGCCGGCTTGATGCTGATTGGCCAGGAAGCCAGCTTTCCAGCCAATCAGCATGGAGCTAGCTTACCGGACAATCAAGAAGCCGGGAGGCAGGCCATTACTCGCTGCCCAGCTTCATGATCGCATGTTGCCCTACGGCACTGCAGGTCAGAGGAAATCTTCCTCTGACCAGACGTTCCGGTATCGGGGAAGGTATCAGAGCATTTGGGCGAGTACGAGTACTTGCCCAAATACTTGGTATCGGTGCATTCCTACCAAATACACTGCATATATGATTTGAGGAAAATATGGTTATAAAATAGTTTTTTTTACCATTTGCCAATATAAAAAAATGTCCCTGGCTTTCATTTTAAAAATCTGGTCACCTTAGTGACCATAATATGTTGCAGTGACCATAATATGATTTCATTTAACTTAAGTTGTAAACAACATGCACATACTGGAAAAATAAAAACACTTAACTTCAGGAGGGCAAATTTTCCAAAGCTGAGGGCTGCTCTTGAAGACTTAGACTGGGAGGGAATATTTTCATCAAAAAACACAGAACAAAAATGTGAATGTTTCAAAACAATTGTTCACAACCATACGGCAAAATATATTCCAGTAAGCAATAAGTTTAAAAGGCTAAAAGCAAAACCCATGTGGCTCACATCCAATGTTAAAAAAGCCATAAAGAACAAGAAAAGGGTGTTTAAAAAATATAAAAATGAAGGAACACTGTTGTCATTTGAAAGCTACAAAGAATATAACAAAATATGTAAAAAGAAAATAAAACTCGCAAAGATTCAAAACGAACATCAGGTTGCAAAAGATTGCAAGATTAACCAAATTCTTTAAATATATTAACAGTAAAAAAAAAATCAGGTCTGAGCATGTAGGCCGCTTAAAAGATAACTCAGAGTTTGTAACTGGGGACAAAGAGAAGGCAAATCAATTAAATACCTTCTTCAGCTCTGTACACACCAAGGAACCGGATGTAACTCAAGTCCATAATGGGGATGACAGCACCAAAGCCTCTACTGAACCACAATGGCTGACTATTGCTATGGAAACAGTTAGACAAAATGAAGGTGAATAAAGCACCTGGACCGGATGGCTTACACCCACGTGCCCTCAAGGAATTGAGGGCACGTGGGTGCCTCAAAGCCATTGTTGCAGCGCTGAATACTGAAAAATGGCCTGGATGGGAAGGTGGTTTAACACCACGAATGTCAACTGGTTAAATACCGCATTTAGAGAGTGGTGATCAATGATTCATACTCTGCATGGTCTGAGGTTGTTAGTGGTGTCCCCCAAGGTTCAGTGTTGGGCCCCTTACTGTTTAATCTTTTTATAAATGATATAGAGTTGGGGATTAAAAGTACTATTTCTGTGTTTGCAGATGACACCAAGTTATGTAGTGGAATACAGTCCTTACAGGATGTCTCCAACCTACAAGCAGACCTGAATGCACTGTGTGATTGGGCATCTATTTGGCAAATGAGATTTAATGTTGATAGATGTAAAGTTATACACTTGGGGACTAAAAACATGCATGCATCATACACTCTAGGGGGAGTATGTTTGGGGGAGTCAATGATGGAGAAAGATCTGGGTGTTCTGGTAGACCATAGACTCAATAATAGCATGAAATGTCAAGCTGCAGTTTCTAAAGCAAGCAAAACTTCCTTGTATTAAAAGGGGTATAGACTCCAGAGATATAATCCTGCCCCTGTACAAAGTATTAGTAAGACTTCATCTGGAATATGCAGTTCAGTTTTGGGCACCAGTTCACAAAAAGGATGTTGTGGAACTGGAGAAAGTGCAGCGAAGGGCGACTAAACTCATAAGAGGCATGGAGGATCTCAGCTATGATCGCAAAATAGCCAGGAGGCTAAAATCCATTTGTGTTTGTTGTTATGCTAAACAACCCCTGATTGGGCAGATCACTGTGTTACTTTAACATTTGGATGAATAAAAGTGAACAAAAAGACCTGAAATGCATTCTGCTGAGTGATCGGAGTATTGGAAAGCTCTCGATTTCAAGCTAAATCTCATAACTGGTACTACGGACTGCTACATCAGTACAGGACACAGTAGCAATGTAGAGAATCACTAAGCGCATTGGGGGACCAGGAGATTGACATAATCCAAAGGGACAGGAGGGGTAAGTATTTACTATTTGCTTTGAAGTAGCTTTTTGCATAACAATTTCAGTTTAGCAAAAAAGCCACTTTAAAAAATAGCATGTAGACGTGAAATTGTTCGCCAAATTGATTTGCCATAGCCCGAGACACACATTGCATTTACCTGTGAGGTTCCCCCCCTGCCCTGTCCTCGCGCCCCAAGATGGGTTCTGTTTGGAGAGGATGGTGCAGGCAGCCCAGAACTTATACCAACCTGTAAGATTTTTATGGAACATTGTGTCCTGTGCGCTATCAGTAATGTTGATACTTTGATACCACTTATACCCTGCTAAATGTCCAGTTGATGATATCCTTGGGCCTACTGACCTACAGGCTCTTACTTTTTCTTTATCGTCTGTATTATGTTTTATGGTTTGTTTGTTTTTTTGTTTTTGTTTTTGTGTTTTTTGCTTTTTGTTTGTGGTTTTTTTTTTTTTTCTGCTGTCAAGGTGAACTTGCGGGTTTACCTCCTTGTAATGTATTTGAAAAACTCAATAAACTCAGATTGAACTAAAAAAAAAAAAAAAAAAAATAGCATTATGGAAAGTTTTAGTGCGTCCCACAAAGTGCTCAACCCACAGGGGGCATTGCTGGGCAGACTCCCGTGTGCAAAAACCCTAAGATTATGTTATATTGTCAGCTATGTACCACTTATTTAGGAGTTAATGTTCAGAGCATGCATAGGAATAAAGGACAGATTATGGGGTCTAGAAAACACAATTTCACCTTTAAACTGATCTGCTAGATAAAAAAAGAGAGTTCAGAGACTTTAGAAGGTCAGCTTAGCGTGAAGCAAATGTATTTTGCAGATATTAGCAGAGTAGAAGCAATTAAAATGCATTCAAAAGCATCCAATTTAGTACCACATTCTTATGCCAAAGATTTCTTCACGATGACCTTTAATGAGAATTTGGTTGGAAGGTTATGTTTTATATCAGCATTGGATCAATTATTTTTTATTTAGAAATGGCCTTAATTAGCTGTGACACTTAGAGAATCCTCTTACCATAAAGAAATAAATACATGTAAGCGAAGTTCAACGGAAAAAAACGGAAATATAATTTATACTTTACAATTTTGTATTTATTTAGACAGCCATTTATTATTTTAAATATGAATATTTATAGACAAGCGTCATTTAAAAATCTCCACAAAAAACGTTAAAAAAAAAATGTGTGGGCTTGGTGATATGGACAGTGTATGTGTAAATATAAACTTACTGATGCAGTCTCAGTGTTAAGATTTAACACCACATAGTTTCCATCTACTGCTGGCTGTCAGAATAAGGTGGTATTCCCAATGTAAGCAATAGGAATCCCCCAATGCTAACACAGCCATGAATAGTGTGTGGAGGATATTATAGGAGCAGCTTCAAAATCTGTCAAAATCCTTGGCAATTTAAACACATGCATTAGCAGAGAATACCTTCAGTAAAAACTGCATCTCAGAATGACCAATAAATCCAGAGATACAGGCAAATAAAATGTGTGAGAAATCCTGACTATTCCTATTAACATCAACTTAGCCCTATTTAAGTTTCGGAGCCTCGCTATTAGATCTATATTAAAAAAGTGAAGATTTGCTATCTTATAGTGGATATATAGGTAAGTGAGCTTTGGCTAAGCAATATCTTTTTAATGCCTCCAGAAAAATACTAGTGTTCTCATTAACAAGTGACTGCTCCTAGGCACTGCAGTTCTGTAACCTAATAGTTGTATGTCTGCAGTGACAAGTCATCTCTGACTTCTGGTCTAATGACATGCTAAGTACGAGTTTGTGATGTCACTGGTGTGCTGCTGACTGTTCTTCTCGCTGAAGAGGAAGCTGTACCTGAAGACCTGTTGTATAAGGATCTTTCTACTTCTCATTTGTGCTAGTCCTTTTCCACCTGCCTTCCTTTTTTTGGGCACAGCCTCCAGAGTAAAAGTCCTCCTTGATGTGATGCGTGACATGCTAACCAATAGTGAGGTTTGGGAGGTGGGGGCAGACCCAGCTTAACTTTCAAAGGAAAAGAGTTCTAAACATAAGTGCAATATATAGACATGACTATTTCAAGTAGGTGAATTTGTGTTTGTTGAATTATTAAGGCTGCAAATACATCGCTATCAACATTGTATTTGATATCTACCAGAGGATGCGATACATCATGGTGATGAAGGCATGGCAATCTACAGTTGTGCTCACAGGTTAACATTTTCCAGGCAGAATTTCTAAGGCGTTTTTTGCTTCACCAATGGCACAGAACAGCGCGCTTACAATATGCCTAACAGCACTGGACTGGTAAAACCATAATTCAACTTTATGTTCATAACTAAAAATGTTATGTTTGGAGAGGAGTCAACAACGCCTATGAAGAGAATACACCATCTATACACCATCCTCCATAAGCATGGAGGTCGATCTCTGCTGGTTTGGGGTTGTGCAAGCTACAGTGGCACAGGGAATTAAGCTAAGTTTTGTTGCAAGATGAATGCAGCATATTATTAGAAAATATTGGAAGAAAATGTGTATTAATCACCTGGAAGCTGTGCACAGGGCCGACTTGGACTTCCAGCATGTCCATAATGTGTAGCATAAGGTCAAGTCAACTGTTCAGTGGCTGCAGCAGTAAAACGTAAAGGTTCTAAAGTAGCCATCACAATCTGCTGACATCATCATTGAACCACTTTGTGGAAATCCCAAACATGCTAAAAAACAAAAGTATTTACAGAATCTGAAACACACTATTTGCCAAGTAGAATGGGAAGCTTTACCACGTACAAAAAAAGGGGCCTCATTCACAACTATCACAAAAGACAGCAAGCCATCATCAATGCTCAAGGGGGAGATACAAGATAATAAGAATTAAGGGTATGCAAACTTTTGAACATGACCATTTTATTATTTTCCTTTAGTGCTATGGCTTATCAAATGTTTTTGCAATTATGCAATTCCTAATTTTAATCACATGACAAATAAAATATTTTTTTTATGTTTGATCACCATGTTACCATAAAAAAAGTTCACATATTACAAATTCTGCAAAGAGTATATTAACCTTTGAGCACATGTTTATATCTTCCTTACTTAATCAGGGTTCCCTGAAACCTTAAAGAAAAACCAGGATTTTTAATTGACCCTTGTAGTGGGTCTACCGGTATTTTTGTTATTTTTGTCCATAGACAAAAACGAGCACCTAACCCTTGCAGTGTAGGGATAGCCCCACTGCAAGGGTCAATAAAAAATGTTCCAGGAGCTGTTCTTAAAGGGTCCAACAGAGGCTGCTAGGGGTTACTAGAGCATTGGTGGATTGATTCCTTCCTTGCCTTGCATAGTTACAGCACTAGCATCACTTTCCCCTCTGCTCTAATCTCTTATGTATGCCATCATGGACAGCAATGATCTTGTTGGCAGTCTGTAAAGGAAACCTGAATGAAAAAATTTAACAGATTCCTGCATCTGCGCTGAACAGCATGGATGGACGAATCTCCCACTGTGAGCTTTGCGGTGCCGGCCGCTGTCAGAATACCCAAATGGTGCTTGCAGCTGCAAGTACAGTTCGGTTAAGGGATTTCCTTTGATGAAAGCTGATCTAATGATCAACTTCTGTTGAGGGAATAGGGTCATTAACAGAGCAAATTTCAGCCAATAACTCTCAATCAGCCGAAAGTCGCTCTGTGTGTACCCAGCTTAAAGTGGTCCTGCTACATCTCATAACCAATCTAAGGGGCTGTGTCCTCACTGATCACCAGTCTAAGGAGGCATTTTCCCAC
Source organism: Nanorana parkeri (assembly GCF_000935625.1). NCBI lineage: Eukaryota > Metazoa > Chordata > Amphibia > Anura > Dicroglossidae > Nanorana > Nanorana parkeri. The sequence continues at coordinate 838,198 of NW_017306516.1, read as the reverse complement.
TGACTAACATTTTTAATATTTGCATTTATTTTTTGACCATTTTCTTTAAAATGATTATTATTTGAAATAATTTTGTTGTATATAGAAGGGGATGTGTTAAAAAAATATCCACTTTGGATGTAAAACACGCTAAATACGCCACATTTTTTATTCCTTATTTATATATCTACAGCCTAATGTACCATTATTATTTAGCAGGGGCTCCCTGAAATCTGAAAATTGTTGCAAGGCAAAAATGTTGAGCAAGACTAGTCTATATTGTGTTAAGAAAATATAGTGCAAATCAATAATTATTTCACGGGTTCCTCCATGGTAAAAATGTTGAGCAAGACTAGTCAATATTATGTTAATCGATAACAATTACGACAGGAAATTATAATGTTCTTTAGTACTATTAATATTTTACATTGGACCTTTCTATGATCGGGCCAGATGGTGACTGCGGATATGTTAGAAAATCTATTCTTAGAACATTTCCTCCTCTTCCTCATGTTATCCTGGATGGTTGTTTTGGAATTCAGAGAATCCAGTCTCTGGCAACTGTTCACTCATATTGAATGTGGGACACCATTATGTAAACAGAGACACTGTGCAGCAAGATTGTGACAGGTGCCAATGTTAGTTACAGGCTACTTACAAGGGGGAGGATCCCAGACCTATGCATGCATTGGATTCTATTATTTCTTATGACAGGCAGGTGGACATAATGCTGAGACTTGTATTTACCCTGCGGTATGTTAAGAGAAAATATATGCTAAATAAACTATTTGGGTGCCACTGCTGAATACATGATTCTTAACAGTGCAGAGACACAAATATGGCTTAATACATATTTTAGTCCATTCCCTTATATTTTCTTTATTAAAGACAACTCTTGGCATCAAGTAAGTCAGTCGGCTGTTGATGCTATCTATTAGATTGCAACTCTCCTGAAAACAGAAAGTAAATTCAATTTAGGAGTTTTATCCTGTCTCCTGTAGTTAAATTTAACAGTCACAAGGACATAAAGCAAACACACCGCCCCGCCACGGCTCAGCAAGGTGAGCACCAATTAGAGTGCATTCTCGCTCCTAATATAGATGCCCTGTTCCTTCCCGTTTTCACCTCCCCCATATTTCCTCAACTTCCCCTCCTCTTTTTGTTCCCCTTTAGTTTATTCATGGTATGACTGATATGATATGATTGAATTTATATATGCCTTTCATTGGTTTGTTTACAGCCTTTATTCCTTTAACTGTGTAACCATGTGATGATGTACACCTGAATTTGATGGTATAAGTGCAGCCTACCCCCATCTCTACAACTAACCCAATGATTGGGTGAAACGCATCAGAGGGGGTGGGACACAGTGATGCTGTATGATATACAGTAAACTGTTCCAGCGCTATGCAGAGTGTGGCTGTATTTTTTCTTCTTTATGTTTTTAACAGTGTTTGTGGGTGAGGTTGCAGAATCTTTTATGTAATTATATGCATCCTGCCTTTCTGAGAGTGGCAGAGGTTTGTTTCTCATAACGTGGGCACATTTGCTCTATATTTTGTTTACAGTTACATGCATCCCACACTGCACTAAATCCAATTAGTAAAATTTTATATAAGCTTTAACCTGTTAAAGCAAACCTTTACCCATATCTTCAAAATAACAACAAATGAAATGTTTAGTAATGACAATCTACAAACATATACCTATAGATAATTGCAGGCTTTGTATTCTTTTAATACGTTATTTCTCTTTTCTTCCCCAGTCTCTTGACAGTGGCCATGTTTATTAAGGGCAGATTGCCAGCTTTCGTTTTCCTTCCTGGATTTCTGGTACATGTGACTTGGACATGTGACCATGCATATCATCTCAGGGAAGGAAATTGCCTTTCCCTGAGATCTCGTGAGATTTCCCAGCAATGCTCTGCTAATGACAAGGCAATCCCAGTGTGCATTGCTTTGGCAAACTGAAATTTTTTTGCACTTTCAAAGCAGGAAGTGAATGATCTGCCAGTGTAAGTATTTCAGAATCACAGCATTTTATACCTGACATGTCTATGTTATTATTAATCATCATACATAGAGGTATGCATTGATACAATTTGATTTTTTAGTGTAAAGTTCCGCTTTAAAATTGAGTTCCATGCAAATATTAAAGACACAAATTAATGCAGCTCTGTATTGTTTAATATATTGTCAAATGTATTTTTAACTACTTTAAAACTGGTATGTTACACCCCCTTCGTTTCCAGACTAGTTTTTCATGCTCTGATAGTTTGACTGACAATTACTCGGTCATGCAACACTGTACCCAGTTTATAGAAGACAGACAGATAGATCTTTCTTTTGGTGTATTTAGTGATCACTTTTTATTTTTTAATATATAAAGGAAAAAAGACCAAAAAGTTAGAAAAAAGACTGCTTACCTTACCTTCTAGTATAAAACAAATTAAATAACGAGAAGTGGCCCAATACTGTTTAACCTGTTTATTAATGATATTGGGGAAGGTGTTAATAGCCATGTTTCTGTGTTTGCAGATGATACTATAATTGGGAGGGTAATAGACACAGGATTAGACATTATAACATTATAGGAGAACCTTAATAAAATGGGGGAGTGGGCAACTATGTGGTAGATGAGGTTTAATGTTGAAAAATATAAAGTAATGCATTTTGGAAATGGAAAAAGATTGGGGGGGTCATAGTAGACCACAGATTGAATAATAGCACGCAATGCCAGGCTGCGGCAAGCAAAGCTAGCAGGGTACTATCATGCATTAACAAGGAAACGTATTGTAGAGACAAAGCAATAATTTTGCCACTTTATAGATCACTGGCTCGGCCACATCTTGAGTATGTGGCTCAATTTTGGTCACCAATCCACAGAAAAGATGTCCTGGAGCTGGAGAGAGTCCAGAGAAGGGCAGCAAAACTAATTAAGGGGCTGGAGGAACAAAGCAATGAGACAAGGTTGCTAAATTTAAACTTGCCCATGCTGGAAGTAAGACGATTAGGAGGGGACATGATTTTGATGTACAAAAAGTTGGGTGGTGATGGAAACATCCGCAAAAAAACATTTTACTCTAAACTCCATAACAAAGACTAAAGGCCACCAGCTCAAATTGGTGGAGAAAAGATGTAACCACAAAGAGCGTAGGGGCTTCTTTTCAGTCAGAGTGGTTACATTTTGGAACTCTCTGCCACAAGCAGTGGCATCAGCAGAGAATATTGGTTCATTCAAAAATCAATTAGATACCATCCTAAGAGACCGAAACATACAGGGGTACAGGTACTCTTTAAAACAAAGACCATACAGGAACTCATATACACACATGCACGCACAAACACACACAGACACACAAAGGTTGAACTTGATGGACCTGTGTCTTATTTCAACCTCAAATACTATGTAACTATGTAAATGAAAATGCCAACACACTACAAAACACCCCCAAAATAACACAATTTTGGAAAATAGACTCATTTGGTGCTGAGTTATTTGAAAAATAACAGAAACCTGCTGGTAATGAGGTGATTAAAAAATAAATTAAGGTACAATTAGCATTTAAAAGTTGCTCACCGGAGGGAAGGGCAAGTCTTCCATTATTAGTGGAAGAAAGTTCACTGAAGGCTAAAATGGATTGCACTGAAATGGCTAGATGCCATTGCATACAAGTCAACTTCAGTGCGATGCAACTTCTCCCTCCAAAAATAATCACATAGTTATTTGTGGTCAGTGGCATTTCAAGCCGCCCAAAACAGTCCCACAAAACTGGTGGTCAACTACATTTTAACCCACCGTCAATACTATCCCATAATCAATGGTGGTCAGTGGCATTTTAAAACCCCTACCCACTCTCTCATTACTGATGGTTATGGCTCTTTAAATCCTTTACTGGCTCTCTAAATTTAAATTGGTGGTCAGTGGTCCTTTAAACCCTTCTGCTGGATTTAATTAATTGATCTATTCATTAAATCCTCCTTCTTCCTCATCTGTTGTGAGAGGAAGTTGTGGGCTCACCAATGTAAACAGCACTACACTTTGTCATCACAGCGGCACAGAGTGCATCAGTCAGCTCCATGCCTTTAGCTACAGCTCCTCGCTGTCTAATTACAGCAAGAGCAGCATCTTTGCGGGTGCACACTAGCTACACAAACAGGACAGACAGGTACTTCCACTCACCCCAGTAAGGTGTTTAACTATGTAGCGTCACCCTTCTTTAGGTCAGTGATACCCAATGAAGGATAACTCTAACTCTGGCTCCAAAGGGTGGTCTACAGTAATACAACTAATGGGTCTCCCTGTGTTTCCTCTGTAAGAAACCTCTATGATGGATCGGTAACCCATACCAATTGACTCTGGGGTTGGTTGCTACTGCAACTCGGCAATCTTCTTGTCTAGGGATAATTTCACTCACTCTGCCCATCAGCCCTTACTGCCCTTTATGGTGATCGATTAAAGTGATGTTCAGAGTGTATATACTATGCTGAGAACTTTATTGTAAAACTTCAGGAAGAGAGGTAGAAGGTTAGGATCATCCAGGCAGATGTAGACTACATTAGGTGACAAAGTGAGGTAGCTGTCTCCATTCCCAGCAGGAAGAACACCTGGCACAGCAGCATTTGAGATAGAAGTTACAAGTCATGTTCATCCTCGTCATCAGTAGTAACCACTGGACCTCAAGACTCAGGTTCCAGTGTAAGCACATGGCTAATCACCAGGCTTCATGCCTAGCCATCTTAAACAGTCCATAATAGCCTCCCAACAGGCAGGGCCCGGGGGAGGAAGAGAGAGCTCACATGGTGCACCCTAAGTATTTATCTCCTCCCCCAGCATGCACCACTGTCCATTAGCCTCACAGTGATTGACGGGAGAGGGATATCTACTCATAGCAATCTCACATTGGTTGCTCTGCTCTGTGGCCAAGGTACACCCAGCAGACAGATGCAAATGAAGACAGATTGATTAGGGGAAACCAAATGAACATAGACTACAAATCAGCATCAGACCGCATACAATCTGAAAATATTACATTTAATAGCACTCTTTCCTACAGGGTGCTACAACTACAATTACCAAATGGAAAGTGGTTAAAATTGAAGTTTAAGCAGGGGCGTCCCGAGGCTGGGTGACACCCGGAGCGGTTACCGAGTGTCACCCGCCGACGCTCCACTGCGCATGCGCGTGACGTCATCGCGCACACGCGGCACTCTTCTGATAGCTGCCAGCGGCCATCTTGGTGATGGACGTCGGCAGAGAGAGGAGGGGGCAGTCACCCGGCGAGATATGTCTCTCCTGATACTGTCGGGCGTTCTGTCCATGACTGAGCGCCCGACTTTTCAGAGGGGGGTGACACCAAAATAACTGTCAGTCATTTTGGTGTCACCCCTCCAATAGTGTCACCCGGGTGCGGGCCGCACCCCCCTTGTGACTCGCCACTGGGTTTAAGTACCATTGTCTGTTTTTCCATTGAAAAAGGAGGTTTACCTATACTTCCTGTACTGGAGATTTAACAGTGAGATAAGATCTCTCCACAGTGAAGCAAAATATCTTCCAGTTATCACTGCAACAGGTATCTCCATTGGAAAATTTCACCACACATCTGATTCTGGTGAAAACTGTAGAATTTTGGATTGTCCATTACTTTCTTTCCTGATGCTAATGGTCAGCAGGACAGGAGATTAAGAGGGTTATTTACCAAAGGCAGCAGAGTGAATAACCGTCCCGTAGTGAAGTGACCGGAACGCTGTTTGGCTATTCACTTCAGGCTTGTACGGCTGCTATCAGCCATACAACGGCTGAAATCAGCCGTACATCGGCTGGCTTTGTTTCGGCCTAACATGCTCAGCATGTTCGGCTGAGCCGAAGTGCAGAAAGAGTTCGACTCAGCCGATCCAACATATGGATCGGCTGAACTGAACCTCCGGCAGGCTACTCGCTGGCGTTCGGCCTATTCTCATAGGGGTGCGCGGCATTCGGCTCGGACAAGACAAGAAAATCAATGCAAAAAGTAGAAGAAAAAAAAGGTTTACAAAGGTGAATAAATGATAACTCCTAAAAAATAAATAAAGATTAAAAAAAAAAAAGATAATTGAAAAAAACAAACAAACAATAAAGATCATTGAAAATAGAAAAAAAAGCAATAAAGATCATTGAAGAAAGAAAAAAAATAGATTTTTAAAAAAGAAAGAAAGAAATGGGTGGAGCAAGCATTGACAGCTAGCTCTGCCCAACTGTTTCCTATTGTCCGGGACCTGCTAGAGTCTTCTAGTAGGTCCCAGCCAATGAATAACACTGTCATTGCAACTGGCCGGAGCCAGCCGTAAGATCACAACCGGCTCCGCCAAGTTGTCATTGTGACGGGGGGGCTGGGTTCCCCTCTCCCCGCTCCGATCTGCCAGCGCTGACTGGCGGAATGGACGGGGGAGGGGGCAGGTACAGCTGGCTCTGCCTCTAGATAGGCAGAGCCAGCTGTCACTCACGCAGCTGGGCGGATCCCGTCGTCTAAGTCGGGATCCGCTCCGGCTGCAGCATCTCAGCTACAGCATGAGGTATACTGAGCTTAGGGTAACGGGAGGACGCTAGTTTGTGTCCTCCCGTTACCCTAAGGAGAACTATGGGGTAAAACACTGACCCCATAATAGTTCTCCTTTAACAAACATTTTACCTCATTTGTGTATCACTCAGCTGTAGATCCTCAAATCATCTCTGAATTCATGCTGACACTGTCCTTCCTTCTGGAGGGTGGCTACTTTTGTTCCCCATGGCCCCTGTATGTGTTGTAAAGTAGCCACAGCTCCAAGCTCGCTCCCATGATGGACTACAATCTCACATTTAGTTTACTAACTTGTATTGGAATTGTAGTCCATCATAGGAGCAAGCTTGGAGCAGTGGTTACTTTAAAACACATACATAGACCATAGGGAACCAAAGTTTCCACCCTCCAGAAAGGACAGTGTCAGCACCAATTTAGAGACGATTTGAGGATCTACAGGTGATACGCAAATAAACTACAATTTTAATAGTTACAGTACTTGAATGCATTTTTAAGATTTAATTCCTGAGTTAAGTGTCACTTTAAGGCTACACGCCATATACCTTTTAGATTTCACTTGTTCAGCTCTGCAGGCAGAACTGGAGAGAGCAATAGATTCATACAATCTATTGCTCTCTCTAGACACAGGTACCACTGACACAGACACATCTAAACACAGATCCTACTGATTCAGCCTTCACCAGAGTTCACAGAATTTATTAAGGGCTCTTTCACACACAACCTCCTTACAAAGAATGATAAAGAGTTCATTTTGATCACAAATTCAAGTGTTCCCTTTTTCTATCACTTACCAAAAGTGCATAAATCACTATCTCACCATAAAGGAAGACCCATCATATCCAGAATAAACGCAATGACTTCAATCCTGTCAGTTTATTGATTATAACTTACAAAGATTCGTGAAACATCTTCCATCCTACCTTAGACATACTACTGACCTCCTTAATAACTCCACCTACATCAACTGTATCCTCCCTGTATTCAAACATGCCACATGAGAAGGGCTTGGAGGCAATTGGATCTTACCTGCAGAACAGACCCCTTGATGCCATGTAGACAAATCAACTTTTTTGCTGAAATGTACCAAATGTATCCTTACCCACAACTGCTTTACTTTGGTGGACTCCAAATACATGAAACAGCAATGGGAACACACTTTGCACCAAGTTATGCTAATTTATACATGGAAGCCTTTGAACACAATTTCATCCTCATTCTGAATAATCCATTCCACAAAAATATTCCATTCTATAATGATATAGAACTGATTCCAGTTTCCTTAATCATCACATACTTTGTCCAATACCTGAACAACACATAGGGACTTACATTCACAAGCAATACCCATCCCACCACCGCTGAATAACTGGACGTGACATTGGAGGGCAATAGAGATGGTAAGGCTTCCACCAAAAATTTCTAGCAATAGCTATCCAGACTTTAAAAGTTGCCACTACAAACCTTGGCTGAAAAAAAAATCCCTTTAGCCAATTCATAAAAGACTGAGAAGTCCCATAAAATAGACGTTGATAGACAAGGCCACGTTCTTAAAGGGCATTTTCAAGCCAATCATTATCCAAGGAATCTGATAGAAGGAGCTTATCAAAAAGACAAAAATCAATTGTCTACTACCCTCTGATAGAAGAAATACAAATTCTACTCAAACTAAACCCCAAACATTGTAACTCAATATAACAGCCAACATCAAGTGCCTAAGAAGGTACTGGATAGACATTGGCACATTTTGAAAGCAGACCCACTCCTGAAAAAAAGATTTGTCAATGCAGCCATGGATCACCCACCCTGAGAAATAGCTTAGCGCCAAGCAGAATCTCAGAGACTGAAAAGCCACCCCATTAAATATTCACCAAACAGAACCATCACTGGGTGCTTTCCATATGGGGTACCCAGATGTCTGGTCTGTTCATCCCCTGACAAGAGAACTCAAAATAATTTCCACCAGCGCAGGCATAGAATGGCCCATCAATACCTCCCTGAACTGCTCATCACAATTAGTAATTTATTTACTCATGTGTCCATGTGGGTTACAATATGTTGGAAGAACAATCCAAATCTTTTGTCAAAAGCTAAATAAACACAGACCCAACATCCAACTAGGCTATAAACAGCACAGATTCTCTAGGCATTTTTCAATTTACCACAATAAAGACCCACAATTACTGTTGGCCACAATTGTGGAACAAATCCAGGAATCTAAGTAGTACAACAGATTCAAGATATTATGTTTGCGAGGGACATTCTGGACTCATCTTATGAATACACTTTCTCCTAATGGCCTTAATGAAACTAGTTAAACTTTTTAATGTACATTTATTGTCCTTATTGTCCTTCTTTTAGGTTTTTTGTAAAGCACCTCCTCCTTTTTTTTTCTTACCTTTTAATTTACTCCCAACAATACTTCCCTTTTGCACATCCTTTCTTCATCCTTGTTCCTTTTATCTATGTAGCTCATGGAGCAATGTTTTCTATGTTTATGTTGCTTCACATATCCCATACAGTGCAGCACAGTGGCTTGGTGGTTACTACATCTGCCTTGCAGAGTTCATGTCCCTAGTTTGAATCCAGATTCAGCCAGGGTGGATTTTGTATAGTATCCTCCGACACTCTGAAGATATGCTTGTGAGATAATTGGCCCCTGTCTAAATTGACTTTAGCATGTGGCATGCATAAAAATCATTTTCTTTTTACTTCAACCTTGTAAGACTATACCCGGCCATTTGTGTGATACTGTGCATGCGCGTTGTCCTGTCTTTCACATTTTCAGGTAACACGCGCAAAACGCACTGACGCTGGCGCACAGGATATGGCGAAACCACCTCTGAAAGATAGGCCTATTTATACCAGCTTGTCCTGTGGATCATTGCTGAACGGTCTTTCAGCTTGTGTGTGTTGCTTCCTGTTTCTCTGCCTGTTTGTTAAATGTTGCCTTGACCTGGATTGCCTTTGACTTACGTCTGATTGCTGCCCGCCCTTGACATCTACTTGGTCCTGGATTACACTTCTGTCTTCTGCTCCTGTACTTCGCTGCCTGATTTGGTGTGACCTTTGGCCTGTCTGTCTTTGTCCTGCTTCCTGCTGTGCACCACACTGACCTTCTGGCTGTATCCTGGTCCTGTTCCTCCATCCTTAAAAACCAGCTTCTGGACTGTGTCCTGGCACGGTGTCTATACACCCTTTGGCACCTCTGCTGCTCTTTGTCCTCTCACTCTACTATCAAGGGTGCGGGACAAGGGTTGCAAGGGAGGCCTCCTCAACTTATTCAGTCTCCTACCATGTACGTGATAAACCTGCACAATACATTCACCTATAACTTTGGTCCCCCTCCTTTTCTTTTCCTTTACTCAATCATAATACAGCTTCCTCTATATGGCTAATACCAACTTTTTTAACCCTTCATTATAAATTCCACACTCCATACAAAGCAATCTCCCTTTTCTTTTGACATCCTATTCTTCCAACACCCTCTAGTTATTTTCTTAACCCACCCTCCTCTTCACACAAATACCACTATCCAGTCAGTTCCTTTGTTCTCTGCCCCCTGCCACTTCCCCTCTCACAGACACACCCCTCTTCTTGACTGCACCACAGCCTCGCATTGGAGTCCTTTCAGATACAGTATATTAAGTCCAGCTGCTGACAAGCCAGAAGAATTCCCATCACAGCTCAGTGTAAGACCATGTCCATTTTGACTCACTCCTTATTTTCCCTTTACAGACAAATTTCCAGCTGCAGAGATTGTAGTTCACATACGTGATCTCTCACTAAGGTAACTTTTGCCTTTTTACACTCATGCATTTTACCCCTCCTGAACAGCAGGAGCTAGTACCAGAATCCTAGCTTATAAAGTCATGGAGCACAAGGAAGAAAGGGAATTCTGTGGAGGGACAGCATGACAGGGAGAGAAGGGTAGACAGGTAGATAAGGGGTTAAAATGAAATAAAGGAACAAGAAAACAGGGAAGGAGCGGTCTCTTACCTGATTGGAGACTAGTGGGAGAGGGTGGGATTTCCATGGGTGGGGATCCTGGGGATGAGGCAGGAAGAGGCCAGTTTGAGGAAGTTTCAACAGAAGGTAATTCCCGCCCGCCCCTAGGATGCAATGTCTGTTAATTTCCAAATTTGTGGGGGGGGGGTTTTCTGTCTAGGTTCCAGTTGGCTTCTTCACGGCAGTCGTGGGTGGTTTGGGGTCCTTGAAGGTAGCAGGGATGCCGCAGTTTTTATGCAAAAATGTTTGTTGGGGACCCATCACAGGTGTGGGTGTCCGTTTAAGTGGTGCTCAAGGGTCGAGCAAGTAGTTTGGGCTGGATGGGTCTACGGTTGGCAGAGAGACATCTCCGAGGCGGTGGTGTTGCGGCTGGGGACACAGTACTAGGCATCTGAAGCCGTAGACACATTTGGTTATGGGGCGGTGTTCCTTTTTTGTTACAATATGTGCCTTCAGGGACCCGGAAACCTGGTGGACGTAAAACTGTTTCTTGTTTACACTGTGGTTTTTTACCTGTTTGTATATTACAGAGAATATCTTGGTTATTTTTGTACTGAAGTTTTATATTTAATTAAAGAAACAAGTTGGCTGCTGTGGCCTTTAAACTCCATATAGGTCTGGCGTGTTTTATTTGGGAACAAAAGAAGGAAGTGTGGTGGGGGAGCAGGCCACGGTAAGCAATGGTGTTGCAGGTAAGAACGGTATCCCTCTAATATACCCTTGTCATGTATTTCATGTTTATATTCATTTATACATTCCATACAATATAGTGCAGTAGCTCGGAGGTTAGCACATCTGCCTTGTAGAGTTCATGTCCCTGGTTCTGATTCAGATCCAGTTTCAACCAGAGTATTCTCTACAGGTTTATGATTCCCCCCCCCCCCCTCTTTTTTTTTTGTATTGCAACCGCCCACCTTCTCCGCCCCTTTT
>NW_017306516.1:819047-826665 GCF_000935625.1 Nanorana parkeri | reverse complement strand
TTCTCTCCAGTTTTATATTCCCCCCCCCCCCCTTTTTTTTAATGTAATTGCACTTCCACACTTTACTCGCACATTGTTGACTGATATATTTAAATCCTTTGACCGATTCAACAGTGTTATTTTTAGACATTTATTGCTACTTTTATGTTGATGTATGAATAATGCATTTTTGGATTTACAAATACTCATTATGAATGTATATATACACACACACACACACAATACCAGGTACTGAATCTATGTTATATTACTGCGCTACATTTTTTGATGTATTGCGAATGCGTGTGACATTGCCGCACGTGCGCGATGACATCATCCCCCATGCGCGGTCATCTTATTGACGCCTTGGTGATAGACGCCGGCACAGAGAGGGGGGCGTTCACCCGGCAGGATGAGGTATGCCGTCGGGGCCCTTCCTCTCTCCTGATACTGTCAGGCTCTCGGTCCGTGACCGAGTGCCTGACTTTTCATAGGGGGTGACACCAAAATGACTGTCATTTTGGTGTCCCCCTCTAATAGTGGCACCCAGGTGCAGGCCGCACCCCCCTTGGGACGCCACTGGTACTACGTAAGCTTTTACCTTATTGCAATAGTGTTTTATATATATTCACAAAGTTCCTTTGTATTTTGGACACCTATACACATTGGCTACTCTAGTCGATTGCCCCTGGCCCTAGTGGAATAAGTTGTATCTGGCCTATTTTAATTGGTGTGGTTCTTTAATTGCTAAATCTACTGTGTTCACTGTCAAGCCAAGGATGCTGTAGAGACCCTTAGGCCAGTGATAACAGCCTATCCATTAACCAGATTACACATACTCACATCACTTAATCACTATTGGATGATAAAAGGAGAATAATCACGCAGGTCCAGTGCTCTCTTTCCACTTCCAAATAGATTGGATACAGTCACTGTACGGCTAGCAATTTTCCACCTGATTTTGCCAACAAAAATTGGTTTAAAAAACCAACTTGGCCAGCTTGGTGGTGGCAACAGAACCACCCAAAGCTTGAATTTGGGCCCGTTCCTGCTGCATCGGCCAAAATTCAAGCAGTTTATGGTCAGCCTACATCTAGTGCTCTACCTGAATCTAACACCTAACCCTACCTGAATCTAACACCTAACCCTACCTGAAACTAACATATAACCCTAAACTTTAAACGAAAGTCTCCAGCTCCCACTACTTACCCCAATGCAGTCTTGGCAAAAATTCCCCCACTACAGTGCTTACTTGCCTTTCTCCAATGCCCACGGCTTACCGCTGTGCTTAATACCTGCTGCTGTAGATTTTGTCTCAGTTCCTATCTGGTGAAACTCTTAACGTGACAGGATGTGAGGGGAAATCTCTCTAATGGAGCTCTTGACAGCAGTAAAAACCAACAGGGGATTTTATGCTTCTCCACTCTATCCAAAACTTTTAAAAAAAATAGGCTGCTCATAAACTTCCCTCTACATCTGCTTCCTGTTTTGCAGTGTTGCACAGTGGGTGTGTTTTACTGCTCTTTTTCACAACCAAAGTTGTAAAATCATAGCATATACTATTCAGTTATAACATCAGCATTGTAATAGAAATAACATACTAGAGATGTGTTTGATATGCAATCAAATCTTACTTGAAAAATCAGTTTTATGTAATGAGAGCTGCCTTCTGTCTGCACATCACTTTCAAGAAGTTCCTGGATTCCCATTGTGCTTTGCATCTATTTCCCTGCTGCTTGATATGATGCAATTTCGATTTTGCAAGACTACAAAATATTGGCACCCCTGTATTTCTGTCAGATAATGCACCACTTCGTGCAGAAAATTGTTGCAATTACAAATGTTTAGGCATTCTCATGTTTATTTGTTTTGTTTGTATTGGTAGGACACAAAAAAAGTGGAGACGAAAAAACCCAAATCTGACACATTCCACGCAAAACTCCAAAAATGGACTGGACAAAATTAATGGCACCTTCTCCAAATTGCAAGAAATAGTTGTATTCCAAGTTTTTTTGGAAAAGCATGGACAATCTCAAGGTTCCAAGTCCATCTCCAGAGATCTTAATGTTCCTGTATCCACTGTGCACAACATTGTCAAGAAGTTTACAGCCCATGGCACTGTAGCTAATCTCCCTGGACGTGGACGAAAGAGAACAATTGATCAAAGATACCAACACAGGATTGTTTGAATAGTGGATAAAGACCCTCGATCTACTTCTGGACAATTTCAAGCTGATCTTCAGGCACAAGGTACAACTGTGTCAGCTTGCTCTATATGTTTCCATCTGAATGAAAAGGGATGCTATGGTAGGAGACCCAGGAGGACCCCACTGTTGACACAGAAACCTAAAAAAGCCAGATTGGAGTTTTCCAAAACTTACCTGAGGAAGCCAAAATCCTTTTGGGAGAATGTGGACAGATGGAACAAAATTACAGCTTTTAGGTAAAGCCCATCATTCTACTGTTTTCAGAAAAAGAAATGAGGCCTTTAAAGAAAACAATCCAGTCCCTACAGTCAAACATTGTGGAGGTTCACTAATGTTTTGGGGTTGCTTTGCTGTTTCAGGCACTGGCAGGGCTGGATTTCACAAAAGGACTGGCCTCGGGGCAGCAGGGAGTAGAGGGGAGGCACAGCCAACAGGTGGGTTGTACATTTAGCCTTGCTTTGAGCAAGCAGTGCTAAATGTAGAGCAGAGAAGCTGCCACTCATTTGGTACATGTGATCCCCGGTATGCCGTCAAGATCACTTGTAATATGCCTGCAGGTCCGTCCCTCCCCTCTCCTGTCTCCCCCTCCATGGTCCACCCCCACCTCCGACTGCCTCTGTCCCCACTGGCTGCCTCCTGCCAGGGTTTTCGGGGGTCCTCACTCTTCTGGGAGACCCAAGACCATGGCAAGGTAGTTCAGGATAGAGAGCGGGGGGCAGAGCGGTGAACGTCCGTTCTACGCTCGTCCGTTCGACGGAGAACGTCCGTTCTATGTTCTGCTCCGTGTAACCACTTATACAGGAACACTGCACTTGCAGCCTTCCCATCTCAGCTGTCACAAATCTCAATATATATGTATCAATGATTAGTGATATGTGTACAATATTGAATTAATATTGTTTAAATACATAAAGTGAACACTTTTAGAATTTGTGCAAAAATGACAAAATTAATAAACATCAATCCTTATACATAAACTCATATAACAATTGGATAGTCCTCTATCCACAAGTATTAAATAACCCTTAAGTGCTAGTAGTATAAACACCGTGATTAGTCCACACAATAAGCTCTGTGCAAAATGTATCTCGCTCCAATCTGTGCAATAATGTGGGACCTCTAGAAATCCGAAAGTTCAGTGAGATTTACTGGAGACCATGTAAGTGTCAGACGTCCCCCCTCCACTCACTGCAATGTGATCGCTGTGACAAACAGCCAAACATTTTTTCTGCCCGTGCGCGCGCGAGCGAGCAGAAATAAAATGCCAATGTGACTGTGCCGTCCGTCCGTTTTTTGCCTTTGACCCCCAGCACAGTGAGTCAGACTCCGAGACTGTGGGAGGAGCCTGCTGCCTGCGTGAGGAGTGACACTACAGGCGGCGCGGCCACACATATGCACGGGCGGCCACGGAGAGAGTCCGAGTTTGACCGGACCGCAGCAACAGAGACCCGCCAAATCCCGCAGTGGCATAATAACCGGGGGGGCTCCGTCCGGCGCCCCCCCTCAGCTTAACGCCCGGAGCAGACACACCGGCCGTCCCCCCGGTTGTTACGCCACTGCTTCAGTGTACCTTTTTTCAGTCTGTATCCAGAAAGTGACGTATCTCCATATTCATAAAAAGAAAAGGCTCCTCATTGTGTCGTATTTCCAAAAAACTTTTATTTAATTTCCCTTTAATTGAATGATTAGCGCTGTATATCTGGTAAAGCATTCTTCTAGACATAGTTTGTCTATAGTGCAGCAGCTTTTAATTGACATCTTAGATCATCCATTAAGCGCAGATTTAAAACTCAAAACATCAGAGATAAATTGTTTTGTAGAATTGTGGAGTAAATTCCTGTATTGGAGATGACAGGTTCAAAAAAAGAGAACCTGTCACCTGCAAATGCTATCACACAGGGGCTTGTGAGCTCCTGAGTGATAGCAATAAAGTTAAAGTGACATTAAACCCTCAGATTTTTTAACATAAAACATGTGTGCCTTACATGGTTGCTTCCCTTCTCTTTGCTGCTCTTCCTTTTAAATCTGTATCTATTCTCATGCTCTGCAGAACTTCTGTTTTGCAGCAGACTGCCTTGTCTCAGGAATGGATACGTTTGTATAGGCTTGTAACCTGAGCCAGCACTACAGGAAGAGGCCCTGAGCTGAAAAGGGAAGTTCTCCCCAAGCATGAGAAGACATGAGGATTTAAAAGGAAGAGCGGCAAAGAAAAGGGAAACAACCATGGATTACAGTAAGGCACACATTACAGTATTGGTTTATGTTAAAAAATCTGAGGGTTTAATGTCACTTTAAGTGAAAAAAATAAAATAAAATAAAAATGTAAGAAAATAAGAAAATAAAGAAAATTAAAAATAAGAAATAATTAAAATGTAAAAAAAATTAAATAAAAGTGATAAAGTAAAAGATAAATACAAATTTAAAAAAGTAAAAAAAAATTAAAAAAAGGATGAAAAAGTAAAAACATAATAAAGAAAAAAAATGAAAACCAACCCTGCTGCCCTCCTGCCATCTGGTTACCATTGTCCACTGAGGGGGGTTGACAGGGAGGGGGGCACATTGAGGAACCTGGCCTTGGGGAAGCAGAGAGATTAAATACGGCCCTGTGCACTGGATGTCTTGACTGCGTGCATGGCATTATGAAATCCTAAGACTACCAAAGAATTCTGGGGTACAATGTAGGGCGCAGTGTCAGAAAGTTGGGTCTCTGTTAGAGGTCATGGGTCTTACAGCAGGAACATTACCCAAAGCACACGTCAAAAAGCACCCAGAAATGGTTTCAGACAAAGAGCTGGAGAGTACTGGACCGGCCAGCAATGAGTCCAGATCTGAATCTCATAGAGCACCTGTGGAGAGATCTCAAAACAGCAGTTGGGAAAAGGAACCCTTCCATTCTAAGAGACCTGGAGCAGTTGGCGAAAGAAGAGTGGTCCAAAATCCCTGTAGAGAGGTGTAAGAAAGAAGTGCTGGCCACTAAGCCACTGTGCTGCCCCATCAATGAAAAACGCTGGACCCCCACGGCCGGAAGATGCATCACGAAAGTCATATGACTGTGGATATGTATTTATAGGGCTTATAAGCAATGTTTTACAGCCTGATTATCTAGGGGTAGGGGGGCTGTGGGGGGTTGGTTGGTTGAAGTTTGACATGTATTTTAACTGAATGAAAAAGACTGAAAGAACATCAACCATTATATTATTTAGAGCCTACTAAAGTAGGAAAACAACCTATGCGATTTGTCATATGTGCATTAGCTAACAATTATTTTTGTTAATAAAACACACTATAAAAAGTATGGCAAAGCCATTCCAGAAGGGAAAGATTCCAAAGGGAAGCCTTCTACGGTGTCATCTGCTGGCCATGCCGGAAAATGAAAATATTTTTAGTTGCTGCCAAGCCAGCAGTACTCCCATTCCAACATTCCAACACAATACAAATTTCAAGCTGCAGGAATTGTAGTCCACATACATGATCTCTCTCATTAAGCTCTGTTGAAGGGGGTGTGTTTTGGACCCCACCTTAAGCATATTGGCTGCTCTACTTGGATGTTCCCCTGACCCTAATGGAATAAAGTTGTATCTGGACTATTTTGATTGATCTACTACCGTGTTTCCCCGAAAGTAAGACCTACCCCGAAAATAAGACCTAGCACTATCGTCAGGGATTTCTGTAATATAAGACCTACCCCGAAAATAAGACCTAGCACTATCGTCAGGGATTTCTGTAATATAAGACCTACCCCGAAAATAAGACCTAGCACTATCGTCAGGGATTTCTGTAATATAAGACCTACCCCGAAAATAAGACCTAGCACTATCGTCAGGGATTTCTGTAATATAAGACCTACCCCGAAAATAAGACCTAGCACTATCGTCAGGGATTTCTGTAATATAAGACCTACCCCGAAAATAAGACCTAGCACTATCGTCAGGGATTTCTGTAATATAAGACCTACCCCGAAAATAAGACCTAGCACTATCGTCAGGGATTTCTGTAATATAAGACCTACCCCGAAAATAAGACCTAGCACTATCGTCAGGGATTTCTGTAATATAAGACCTACCCCGAAAATAAGACCTAGCACTATCGTCAGGGATTTCTGTAATATAAGACCTACCCCGAAAATAAGACCTAGTGTCTTTTTTCGTAGAAAAAAAAATATAAGACACTGTCTTATTTTCGGGGAAACACGGTACATATGCTATGCTCACTGTAAAGCCAATGATACTGTGGAGATCCTTTGAATTGATGAAGCTGCCTACCCATTAGACAAATTGCCCATATTCACATAATTTAAAGTGACACTAAACTCATGTGTTAAATCTTAAAAATGCATTCAAGTATCTTAAGTATCTGAATTTGTTCTGACACTGTCCTTCCTTCTGGAGGGTGACTACTTTTGCTCCCCATGGTCCCTGTGTGTGTTTTAAAGTAGCCACCCATGCAAGCTTACTCCCGTGATAAACTACAATCTTAATACAAATTAGCTAACTAAATATGAGATTGTAGTTCATCCCAGGTTCATCACAGGAGCAGCCCAATGCTTTCTTTCCACACTTCCAAATAGATGAAAAATGTTGACAGGCATTGAACTGCTAATGCAACTAATTCTGGTTCTGCCCCAAACAAAAGAGCCAACAAGGCAAAAACAAATAAAATTCTAAATAAATTAAAATAAAATTAAAGTACTTTAATTAGTGAACAATTTTAGATATCTGGATTAAAGGAGAACTATGGGGTCAGTGTTTTTCCCCATAATTCTCCTTGGGGTAACGGGAGTGGTGAGGGAACCCGGTATGTGTTCCCTCACCTCCCGATCTACTGAGCCGACACTCATTGTCACAGGTCGGCTTAGAACTATGAGGTGAGTGGAAATCACTCATCTCATAGTTCTCCTTTAAAATTTAGCATTTTTTCTCTCTCTTTGCTTATTTTTTTTATTTTAGAAGCACCGGTTCATATCATATTCATTGTGCGTCATATATAGACTTGTAGCTTTAAAGTGGCATGGTATTTCTTCACCATTTTTTCCTTCAAGAATACTGATTTTAGACCAACTCTCTTTGGGCAGATCCATAAGCGAAAGTTATGATATCATTCAATATAGCGTGAAGGCTGGGAAAATAATTTAAATCTGTTATTTGTCCCTGAAAGCGTTGGCTGTATTGTATAATAGTGACTGATGAGAGGTGATAGTACAGACTCCCTCTACATTCATCTGTGAAACACCCACCAAGTCACATTTGTTTAAAAATAGGCATCTGACGTATTATAGATTTAACAAATTCAATTCATGAAATGAACTCAACCGAGCTTCAAAGATGCAAAAGAGAAATCACTAGGTGTCAAAAGGCTTTGTAAAATGATAGATAGATAGATAGATAGATAGATAGATAGATAGATAGATAGATAGATAGATAGATAGATAGATA
>NW_017306516.1:784423-818011 GCF_000935625.1 Nanorana parkeri | reverse complement strand
GATAGATAGATAGATAGATAGATAGATAGATAGATAGATAGATAGATAGATAGATAGATAGATAGATAATTATTATTTGAATATATTATAATATATATCTACTGTATCTCCTACACAAGAGGGTATGATATTAAATTATTTAAAATTCACCATCAATACATGATATAGCTCAATGTAGCATTTGTCACTAAAACATACACTTTAAGCAAACAGGGGAAACTATTTTATTTTGTTGAAAATTGACTAGAAGAAGATGTATAGTCTTTTTGTATGCATTTTGGAATGCGTCAATTTCCATCTGCCTGTTTAATATGCGCTTCCTGCAACAAATTCATAAAGGTGGCACACACCAATTTGTTAATTTGCTGCATGATGGTGCACCAGATTCAAGTCAAAACCTTTGGTGCAAATCTGAGGTAATCTTCCGCTGGGATCATCTTGAATTTTCCTCTTCCTGCGTTGCTGCACCTCGCTGGCTGTCCATGCAGATCCTACTAGCCCTCCATGCCCCCTCCCACAATGCTGATCATCAAAAATTATTACATTGGTGCAAGTCCCTATTTTGTCACACGTGGCTGGACATGTATAGACTGTCACATAGTACTTTTAATGTGATTTGGTTCAGCTGGTGCATGAAGACATGGAACTCGTGTATTGGCATTCCTAATTTGGAGCATGAAAAATGCGTCATATTTACACTATAAAAATTAGAAATCACTATCAGCTCTGCATGCTGATAAGAAATCATCTTACATTCATTAATTAAACAAACATATTTTTATCTTAGTTACAATTTATTTTTTCTACTCCCTGGTCTAGTGATGTAATGTGCCCAAGCATTGCATCCTGGGCAGATTACATCAGCAGCGCATTGCTGGGAAATCTCATCTGTAATCTCATGAGATCTCGGGGAAAGGAATTTTCCTACCATCAGATGATGTGCATGGTCATGGTCATGTCCTAGTCACATGTGCTAGAGTTTCAGGAAGCAAAGGGAGATCTAGTAAACTGCCCTTAGTTAAAATAGCCACTGTCAGAAGACTGAGAAAGAAAAGAAAATCTAGGTATGCAAAGAATTAAAAGCCTGCAAGTATCTAGAAGTATGTGTTTTTTAGATTGTCATTATTAAACATTTCTAAAGGTGTGTTTATTGTTATTCTGAAGATATGGGTAAAGTTCCTCTTTAACAAAGACTGGCTTATGGGCAAAATGTGCCAGTTTTTCTATATGAGTGCTTAATTGGCACACACCAATTCGATAATTTGGCGCATGGTGGTTTGCCATATTCACCAGAGCATACTCAAGTGTGCACCAAAATATTGTCACAAATCTGAGGTAATTTTCGGCTGGGATCTTCCTAAACTTCCTCCTTCCTGCATTGCTGCACCTCGCTGCCCGTACATACATATCCCCCTCCTCGCTGTACTGCTGATCATTGCTGTCACCCCTCCTCAATACACTATTTACACCACTCTGGTGATGGTGGATATTTTAGAACAGTTTTTACGTTAGTACATTGGTGCAAGTGCTTCATTATTTTGATGCACATGATCGGACATTTCTTGAAGCTGTCGTGTAGCACTTTAAACAGGATTTGGCGCAGCTGGTGTATCACCACATAGAACTTGTCTTACAATAGCGGTAGTCAAACTCTGGTCCTCCAGCTGTGATGAAACTACTAATGCCATCATGCATCTACCACTGGAAGTAGATACACATATAATACACATTATACACATATAATCTGTGCATGTAAAGAGTGCTAAGTTAAAGCTGAACTCTGGGCAGATAACAAGTCATAACTTATTGCAGCTCTGTAATCATTAATACATCATTAAATTCATTATTAAATATAAGCAGTGTAAGTACCTGAATGTAACTTGGTATCAGCCTTTTGGAGTCCCTGTATAGCAGAGCTGGAGTGTAGGACGAAGCAGCAGCAATCTGTTTATGTGCTGACAAGAGGAATGCTGATAGTAGGAGAATATTAATTTTTATTATTTATAACAGGTATTTATATAGCGCAGACAATTTACGCAGCACTTTACATAGTTGCACATTCACATCAGTCCCTACCCTCAAGGAGCTTACAATCTAAGGTCCCTATCTCACATGCATACATAGAGGGCCAACTTAGAGAGGAGCCAATTAACCTAACAGCTGGATTTGTCATTTTATCAATTAATGGGCTATTAATTTTTATTTGCAATGGGTGCTTGGTAATTTTCACATAGTTCATTGCTAAAAACTGCCCTAGATGATCATTGTTCATTGCTGAAAACTGCCCTAGCAGATGCAAATTGCCTATGTGTTTTAGTGTGCATTACCGCAATGTGTCATGAAGAACGAAACTGACTGTTGTTTGTTGTCCTGCCATTTATTGATTTTGAATTGCATCTCAGCTCACTTTGTCAGTGGGCCACAATGCACGGATGTAAGACAACCGTGTGTTCTGCCACTCTGTGTTACAAGGTCTACAGGTCCATTAAAACCTGCATTGTGGTGTGTTGGCAGCTCATTCAAAACGAATGGGCTGCCTTACTGCAATGCATGTTAACACATATTGTATTGCACTGCAACTCTGCAGAACTGACTGAACAGGCCCTTGGTTATAAATGATTTGAAGGGCGGCAGCCTTTCTGTTTTATATTTGTACAGCATCACAAAGACTTGGCAAGGGAAACTGGCTTTGTAAAATCTTTAAAGTGACAAATTGAGAAAAAAGTGCACTAGAAAGCACAGCTTGGCTTTTTTATGTTATATATACATAATTGTTTTATATGATATCTGTATTTGCACATATATCAGATAAAAGGTATACCCTTGCGCTTCATCTATAGCTATAGTCCCCATTCTATAGCAGCAAACAACAGTTTATATAATATTCTGACTGAACAAAGGATGTTTCAACATCTGGATAACTTATGGCCAAGATTTAAAGGAACAGAATGATTCAAGTTTAAAATACAAAACATAAAAGTTACTTCACATCATAGGCATGCTCAATTTATTTAAATTTTACTTTACTCATATATTTATCATCTATGTCTCGCCATGTAATATAAACCATTGCCCTAAATTGTGGGTTTAGGACTATGTATAGGAAGGAGGGTTTCATTTATTTATTCATTTTACCTATTGGTTGACCTTGATGGAATTCTTTTAGTTCGCCTGGCTAATGATGCTAAAGTCCTGCGCTCAATTGCACCCTTCTTTTCATATCTCCTTTCAGGGCTGCCATTAAACAATGAAACCACCCTAATAAATGCTAAATTAGATTAGCTTGGATCTTGTATATGAGGACAAATGTAGACAGCTGATATCTAAATGGTATGATATATTTTTTTAAAGCTGTTTTTGTTTGTGTGAATAAGAACACACAACAAACATATAGAGAGGTTTCCTAAAATTTCACTGCAAAAATAGAAATACACTCTAAAATATGCTGCAGTGCGTACCAGAGAGTGAAACCTTACTACAGCAGAGACATGTCAAAGCTACACAAAACCCTCACTTGAAGTAGATCTAAGCCCAAACCACTACAATCTCACAGTTACATGCCTCCCAATTGTGCCTTATTTGAAGGGACTGTCCTTTTTGAAACAAAGTCCTCTGTCCCTCTTTCTGGACAGCTATGAAAATACTACACTAAACCTTTCATCCAAACTCTAGCATGATGTATTTGTTGTTTTGAGCAAGTATTAAAGAAAAATAGTGGTGAAAAGGGGCTTGTGGGTTTATCCAATCATTTTTTCCCAATAATTTTTCATGGTCCTGGTTACTGAGCGAGTGTTTGTCCATTTCTCCGATGCAGGTAGCAGGACAGATACGTAATAGTTTCTAGTCTCCATCAAGAGAGGGAGTTACTAGGCGGCAATGCAGGAGCACAGTTGAGAAAGTTGATATCCCAGAAAGGGGGCTGACCAAGGACCTATTATTGTAATGAAAGTTGCAGATTTAAGAATATTGCATATAACATTTGAAACTGCATTAATATTTCAAAGTGACCCTTTGACGATTTTTATAAACTGAAACCAGCAGCCCCCTGCAAAGCAAACAGTTAATACATAACTGTCCTACTACGAGCTCCCTTGCACTAAGGAAAGAATCCTTCTAAAAGATCTTCTACATTCAACACTTCTAGGAGTATTCTCTCTGGTTCCATCATCTGATCCCTTTGTCACTATAGGGGCTGACGTAAAGGACCACAGAGTGCAGCAAGGGACCAAGAACCCAACACAACCAGAGCTGAGGATCTTTCAGCAAGCTCCTCTCTTCAATGCACCTGAGTTTGGCGACAGGACAAGTATGTATTAACTGTTTGCTTTGCAGGTTGCCTGTTTTGCTTTAAAACCTATATGAGATTTTAACAATTGGGTTTACATATACTTAAATGTGTGGAAAAATAGTCTGCTCTTCTCTATGCCAGAGCCAGCACCATAACAAGCTGTTGGAAGGTGACCAACACAGTAGGCGGGTAGGAGTTGTTATCACCTTTGTTGAACCTCACCAGGACCACCCGTCCTTGAGCTTCCTTGCTGCTTAAACTTTGATTGTAGTTATTACCTTGACTTCAGCTGTTTGTGCTGCATTCCGTCATTTCACATCAGGCAAAACTGGGCCATTTCTAAACACCCTAAAGGAAAAGGATCTTGACTTGTATTGAAGAATAGAAATTGTCCACTTGTATTTTCAAGAAAAAAAAACATGTTTACAGATAAAAGCCTTGAGAATAATAAAGTCTCTGGGACTTGCCTATTGTCCCAACACATAAAGACCTTTCTGTTGGTGGAGTCATGGTCTAAGCATCTATCATGTGTATTGAACCCTAAGGAGAGACAGAGCATCAGGAAAATTGTCTGGTCCTGACAGAGTGTGTAATGTGTGGAGGTGGAAGGGTTAAGTAAATGAGGTTGTTAGGTGACGATATGTTGATTTGTTTGCCTCTCTGTGACATCCTTCCTTAGCACATGGTACATGTGTCAGAGGAGCAAGACAGGTGGCTGATATGTTTTGGATTTTTTAACCTCATCTTGACCTGGTCCCTGCTGAGAATGGGAAAGAAATGCATCAAACTCTCAGAAGCCTCCTGTTCTTCTATGAATAAGGAAGTATCTGGCCCTGCATCTCTCCTGGGTGACATTTTGAGGTTGTCATGTTTACGTCTTCTCGGGAACACAATATATGATTACTGGTCTACATCTGAGTGACTATGACTACCGGCTGAAGACAAATGCTTGGAAACTTAACATAACATTTTGTGAATGTAAGCGAGATGCAATAAATATATAGCATACAGATAGTGATTGCAAACTCCTATACATTTCCAGAGGTTAAGAACACAAAACTGTTTGTCACTTGTAGTATTACTGTCACAGTATATCATTTTAAAACTGAAAATATTGTTTAAATTATATCTGAAGCCAATGTGTTATGTTGGGTAAAGTAGGGAATTTTTAAAAACCATGTCCAGGTTTTTATGCCATTTGTGTAAAAGATTTCCCTTCACTTCTTGTCCTGTAGACACAACAAAAAGTGAGCGTAAATCTCTCCAAAAAGTCATGTAAATCCCCTCTTAGACAAATGTCCCCATTTGAAGATTTCCCCTCTATTCCTGTTTTGGCAAAAACTCAAAATGTATTTTCCTTGATTTTCAGTCCCTTGGACAATAGTCACCAGGCAAATAGAGAGTGTGGAATCTTCATGGTAGAGACACAGACAGCAATAAAAACTTGTCAGGGGTTCTAACCCCTCACCACTCTACCCAAAACGTTTGCCCTTTGATACACTGTTGTCTTAGATTGTTCACTTCTCTGGCCTTCTCCAAACTCTTCACTCTTTAGTGAATAACCCTGTATGTCTTTTTCTGCCATCACTCTTCTATGCTTCTGTATCAAAACGATTTGTGCATTCAGAAATATGAGCTGACGTTACACACAAATCTTGACCCCAGTCTCCCTATTGGCCATTAAGGTCACCCGTAACCTTAAACAACCAATAGTTAGGCTGAGAAGGCAGGGAAGGATAGACACAAGCTGAGTTCTAACAGAAAAATAAATTTGCATATGACTTTGGCTGCATATATCTCTGAATCTTTTAATTAACTTAATGTACAGTTTTTTTTACTGAGGGTAACCCTTGCTTAGGCTTCTTCTCATCATATGCTCAGAATAAATTTCCCAGGTTTATGTAAGGTTATCTTTACCACTTTTATAATTTAATTGGATATCTGTTTTATTTACAGCTTATAAATGCACATCCAGCCTAATAAACATTTGCTCATATGCTGAGCTATAATTCTCCTAAAGCATAATAATAAAAAAAAACCCTCTGAAGGGTTTGCCCTGTTCAATCTGTTCTTGCATCTTTTTCAAGCACCGTGAGCATCCCCAAGCATTGTATTCTAACGGTGATCCTCATGTCTTTATTTCTTAGCTGTGTATTGTAAAGAGATGCTCACATCACACACCAACAGGTCCGATGTGGGATCTATCATTCTGAAGATGACAAGCAAGCCTTCCTTTTATTAGACCTTGTGAACTCACTCCACAATACACTAAAGACTGCATTATTTAGACCAGACTTCTTGGAAATCTGCTTTTAACACACAGCAAAAATAAGACATTTTATGTTTTGTACAACAGATGTCCGCCATCTGATTCCTGGTTTTCATGCTGGTAAAAATTGTGTGTCGCACAATAGAATTAATTTGTATATTTTTGGTGGAGTGAAGGGAGACTCAAACTTTTGATTGGCTGCCATTTTAAAACAAAGATGTGTACAAATATGTGTTTTTTTTCATAGAATACAAGCTACTTGTGTCATCATAAATTGATGATTTCTACTTTAATAAGACATGAAAAATGTTGGCATACATTAAATGTATGGGTTTTTTTTATCACAAAGTAATAACTCTTATGTCTTTTGTCTGATTTGTTTATCGCTGTCCTGCATATCCTGTTTTCTACACCTGAATTTTTTTATGCCAATGTAAAGGATATCAGGCCACCAAAGTCTATTTATTTATTATTGGTATTTATATAGCGCCGACAATGTACGCAGCACTTTACACACTCCATATTCACATTAGTCCCTGCCCTCAAGGAGCTTACAATCTAAGGTCCCTATTGCACACACATAATAGGGCCAATTTAGACAGGAGTCAATTGACCTTCCAGCATGTCTTTGGAATGTGAGAGGAAACAAGAGTACCTGGAAGAAACCCACAAGAGCACAAGGAGAACATGCAAACTCCTTGCAGATAGTGTCCTGACCGGGATTTGAACCGGGGACACCCAGTGCTACAAGGCATTTTCATTTTTTTCATTTCATTTTCATGGTCTTATTACCATATTTATAGGAAGGATTTTTGTTTGCTAAGTGAACTAGTAAATGATGCTGCTGTCCTTCTCTAGGCTGAATCAGTGTGGCTAAATGTAAACTGGGATTTTGTTCTTGAGGACCCCTTCAATGGAAAATTACTATTGAACAAGTGTCATTGAAATTTAAAGTTTAACTTAAGTTTAAATATTTATAAGTTATGGAGTTGTATGCAAAGTAATTTGAGTATAGAGGTATGTCTCAGTGGGTGGTCAGTTTTTCACCTACTAACAGCCCTTAATTTTCCGTTTGAAAATTATTATTATTATCTTAGACCTGATATGTTAACAAACCTTTATATGTGAAAAATATCTTCCATTGCTATTGTTAATCTAATGGAAGAAAGATATCTAAGTGTATATAAAGCCAAAACTTGTTTTAGATAGAGTAGCAAAGGGTTAAACCCCTATCGGGTTATTGTTTGTTACCTGGGGGAGAGTTACATTCTCTACTTGTCCTGGAAACACAAAAGGAAATCTCTCTCTCTCACATTGCCATCTTAAGTCTGGTACACAAGAAGTTCATTTTGGCTAAAATTTGCTTCATTGGGGACCTTATTCCTTCAGCAGAAGTTGGTCAATAGATCCACTTTTGCCAAAGAAACATGTTGGAAAATAGTTGGCTGAATGGAGGTTGCAACCAATCAGCTGCAAGCTCCATTCTGGTATTCAGACAGTGGCTGGTGGCCACCGTCAGGAAACAATAAAAGCAGCAAGGGATTCCCTCAACAACGTGGATGGAGTAATCTGTTATATTTTCTTTGTTCAGCACGCATGTTGAATGAAGAAAATATATATGTGTATACCCTACTTTAGAAAGATATCACAGAAACAGGTGTCCCTATTGGAGTATTTTCCTTCTTGCTCTGGTGACAATAGACAGATTCCCTCTTACTTCATGTTCCTGACAATAGTTACCAGGACAAACAGGGACACACACACACAGCAATAAAAACTCTAATCCCTCGCGACTCTATCCAAAATTAGAGAAAAGTGGCCTTTATATAAACTTTGATTTAAGAAATAAAAGATTGCCTTAGTATATGTACTGTATAAGACAATTAAAGTAATGTGTGTTTGAAAATATCATTATAGATTAAAATATAATTGCATAAAACATTTTCTCTTCACTTCTTTTTAACTGAAGACTCTACAGCATAATCCTTTAACTCCAGCAAGTATTAAAGTCACAAAGAAAATATATATGAAAATGTATCATTCTGTTATTTCAGCTACGGGAAATTCTGTTAAGTTGCGATATGATAAAACTCACACCTGGTACCCCCTTCTGGCTAAAGAGGTCCTGAAATACCTGCTAGTGACCATTTCCTGGGATCCAAGCACTGCAAGCTGAGAAAAGCGTGCCCACCAGGAATGTTGGGGGTAGGGATGCACCGATACCAGTTTTTCGGTATAGAATACCGATATACTATTTGTGGTACTCGCCCATACCGAATACCGCTACCGGAAGTCCCATTAAGGAAGCCAGGCGGTGTGTAATTACTCGCCACCCGTCTTCCTGATTAGCAGGAAAGCTGTCTCCATGCTCCCTCGTCACTAGGTGACGGCTTTCTGGCCAATCAGGAAGCCGGGCACCATGTAATGACTCCTTGCCCGGCTTCCTGATTGGTCAAGCAGCTGGCCAATCAGGAAGCCTGGCAACGAGTCATTACAAGGCGCCCGGTTTTCTGATTGCCGGGGAAGCCGGCTCCATGCTCCCTTGTCGCCAGGTGACGAGGGAGCATGAAGCCAGCTTTCTGGCCAATCAGAAAGCCGGGGGCGAGTAATGACCCTCCGTCCAGCTTCCTGATTGGCCGGCTTCCCGACCAATTAGGAAGCTAGGCGGAGAGTCATTACACTGTGCCCGGCTTCCACTTGGTGACGAGGAAGCATGGAGCCGGGTTACCGGCCAATCAGGAAGTCGGGCAACGTGTAATGACTTGCTGCGCGGCTTTCTGATACTGGAAGGCTCAGGTATCGGGCTAGGCATCGATGCATTTGGGCGAGTACAAGTGCTCACCCAAATACTCGGCAACGGTAACGATAATACTATCGGTATCGGAGCATCCCTAGTTGGGGAATGTGCACCATGTTGTGGGCTGGAATACGACAATCTACCCAGGACAGTTCAGCTCTTCTATGGAACATTTGCCCCCCCACTCCTCTGTTGACTGACTTTAGTGGAAAAGGGCCAGCACCTTGGTGAATACTCATAGTCTGAAAGGATGCTAAAAATTGTGTTCATAGAAGGTGAGGGACTACTGTGAACACCAACAGGCTTCCCCCTACCTTCATGCACCTTCATGCCTCAAAAGACCTATCCACAGGTTTAGCACTCCTGACCTGCTAAAGTTTTTTGGGGGGGCAAGGAGGCAGGTCCCTCGGTGGACATGATCTGTTAGCGGGTTTTGATGAACATATGGTGGAAGGAGGGACCTCAATTGCACGGCAAAACCTTGCCATTCCAATTCTGGGAAATATGCATGCTCTTATTGCCAGTAGCTGCTTTGATCAGATACCCCAGCAAATAACCCATTGGACTCCCATGAAGTGTAAACTAAGTAAGCACTTTTAAAAGTTGATTCACTGACTAACACTTAAAAGGAGAACTATGAGGTGAGTGCTTTTCACTCACCTCCCAATCTACTAAGGTCGGCTTAGTAGATTGGGAGGTGAGCGAACACATACCGGCGTTCGCTCACCTCTCGATCCTGTCACGGCTCTCTGCCGTGACAGGGGAGGGGCTGGATTCCCCCCTCCCCACTCCGATCCGCCAGCGCTGACTGCTGGAACGGACGGGGGAGGGGCGGGTACAGCTGGCTCTGCCTCTAGATAGGCAGAACCAGCTGTCAGTCACGCAGCTGTGCGGATCCAGACATAATTGTCGGGATCCGATTCAGCGTCTCAGTATACCGCAAGCAGCAGCTCGCGGTATACTGAGTCTAGGGTGACGGGAGGACGCTAGTTCGTGTCCTCCCGTTACCCTAAGGAGAACTATGGGGAAAAGCCTTAACCCCATAGTTCTCCTTTAAGCCAGAGTGTATGCCACATCAGAACTGACTGGAGACTGATTTGAGAGAACAAACAACCAATAAGTACACAGTGCTGCACTGCATTGCACATGAATATGAGACCCCGTTCACACCAGGGTGGTTTGGTTGCGCTGACTTTCATCGTTGAAACGCATGCAAATAAAATCCCACACATTCCTCTGTGGGCCGTTCATGCAAACGCGCGGAAACACGTGGACAAATAGATCTGTCGCTGGAAATCCGTGAGCTTCTTTTGTCACGCTGATCAGCTTGTTTTGCTTCATAGACTTCAATGGAAACATGCGCTTTTTTATGTGTGTTTTAGCAGCCGAGCCTGCTTCTCATTGGACAACTGAAAACAAGCTTAAAAAACGCTCTGACATATGAACAGAAAATGACTGTAATACGCGCATAAAAAAACGCAAAAAACTGCTCAAAAACGTGGTACAAAAGGCGTGAAAACAGCGCTGAAATGCTGTCGCCCTGATGTGAATGGGGCCTAAAGGCCAGTGCCATCTGATCAGTACATTCCAGAAACTGATGATCAGCTCCTGCAGTGGTTAGCTTCCCCACTTGAGCCATCAATGCCAACACCAGAACAGGTTGCAAGGGCTAAACCTTATAAAAGGGGTGCATTGATGGAGGAGTGCATTTTTTAAGAAAATCATCCACCAATGGATGTAGAATGTAAAACCGTTTGGGAATAGGAAAGATGGCTATTCCTTGTAGACAAAATCGTTGAAAAAGGGTTGATCTCTCCATCCACACTTTTGCTGTTTCTATGGCATTCTGACAGCATTCTGACAGCAGCTGCCGAATGGAGCTAGCAGTTGATTGGATGCAAGCAGCCGAAAATTTTCCAACCTGTTCCTTCAATTAGCTGATCAAGGGATGCAAGGCAGTAGGGCACTGACAGCGGCACCCACTGTGCAAATTTCTGCCTGTTCATCAAGAACCTGACAATATTTGGACCACACATACCCGACTTCTCTCTTACATCCTTCCTTAACAACTTGTAAAATAAGATATCAGTTACATAGAGAGTGCATTGTTTCCAAAAATTCAGAGAGCATTAAAGCACAGGCATTGTTTAGCACTTCAAAACATGAAGCAGATCCAGTGTAGCTAATATATTGAGGCTGATTTACTAAAAGAAAGTTGAAAATGTTCTCACAATAATTGTGGTAATATTCATAATTATTAAATATCCAATATTGTGCACATGAAAATGTAACAGTGCCTTTCTTTTCCTGTGAATGATTGAAGGGAATCATCAGACATTTTATTGTGTGAACCAGGGATGTGTGTTCAGAGGAGGCAGGTGAGGCAGAGCCTCACCTATTATGGGGGAAAAAGCTCTCAGCTACAAGTCTGAAGCTGACAGCTTTTTCTCCATTTAGATCGGCTTGTAACAGGTTACAGAGCAGGGAAAGCCTCCCCGCTGTGTAACCTGTCATGGACGGAGCGCTGCGTGTTAATTACAGGCAGTGCGGCATCCGGCTTCTGACAGATAGTTAGGTCACACAGCAGCGCGCTTCCCCACTGCTTGTGTAACCTAACTAGTGAGGCAAGAGCTGTCACAGCCTTTGTTAGAGGTGTGAGCTCTGTGGATGGTTTGGACCAATGGCAAACAGCGTGTTGGGGGGCAGGGCTGGGCATGCTGGGGGCAGGGCTGGGGAATGCCTCACCAGGAAGTTAAGGTACCGCACGTCACTGGTGTGAACATGCTGTACTCCTTCAGTAAATGAGCCTCATTATTTCAACAGCTGCCTTTGTGACCTGCTTCTGAAATATGTTTGCTGTCTCAAACTTTAATTCTTTGATTCACTGATTCAGAAAAAAAACATGCAGATAAGGCAGTCAAATGGAAAAAGTATAAATATTAATGGTAAAAATATAGAAATAAAAAACAATGAAATAATAGCAAAGTAGATAGGGGAGGAAGGGCTGATTGGGGTTAACTAGGGGATACTACTTTGGGCATGTAGTACGCCCAGCCCCTCCTCTTCCCCCACAGTTCTAATGATGCGTTTACATGCAATGCCCAGCTGCCCAGGTTACTGCAATTGATATTACTATATATGCAGAATCAGGCCTCTCCTTTATTCTGTTATGAATGAGAAGTTACAATGATGCAGTTATAATATTGCTACATTGCAACTCTTATTGATACTGAAGAAGCTGTTTTGTGAGTGTCAGCTTACACAGGAGCAGAGAGATCTTCTCATGTGGGAAAAAAAAAAACAAGTCTTGCCTGTCAAAATGACAGCTGGGCATTGCCTGTAAACGCATCCTTAGAACTGTGGGGGAAGAGGAGGGGCTGGGCCTACTACATGCCCAAAGTATTTAGAGATTAAGGTCTTTTGGAAGTATG
This sequence comes from Nanorana parkeri, assembly GCF_000935625.1. Classification (NCBI taxonomy): domain Eukaryota; kingdom Metazoa; phylum Chordata; class Amphibia; order Anura; family Dicroglossidae; genus Nanorana; species Nanorana parkeri. The sequence goes on along the minus strand of NW_017306516.1, from coordinate 805,226 downwards.
TAGCTTGTCCTATATCCGTAACTGGTTGAGGTAAACATTAAAACAATCAAAATGTGCTCACTTTAAGTTCCCCTTTACACCTTCACGTTCCGGGAATGTGCACCTAATGCACGCAGAACAATGCATGGCAAATGTGGGAAAAATGCATGTGAACACGTGTGAATGTGACACGTGTACAAACATATGACTGAGCCTATAGCAAGCGCAGTTTGCAGAAGTTACAAGAGGATCAATTAATTAATTTTTATTGCTCCAAAATGTATCAAAAAATTAAAAGGACATATTGCACCATACCCTCTAAACACCAGGTAAATAATAAAATATAATTGGTGTTTAGAGGGTATAGTGCAATATGTCCTTTTGATATTTCATATGTTTGTTCATTGGTTCTTTTCAGTTACAGATCTTGGAATTGGGAGGGACCATCTTATAAAGGCCTAAAAAAAATGGGTTAATAGCAGGGTGGCTGTGTCTCTGGGAGAAATTCACTTTTTTCTGAATGTGACACGTGTTCTCAGTACGCCGAGGTGTGAACAGGGACTAAGGCCGAGTTCACACCAGGGCGTTTTACAGCGCTGATCGACGCGCTGTAAAACGCTCAAACAGTGACATCCCATACTTCCCTATGGGCATGGTTCCTACCTGGGCGTATTTCAGCCCGTGGAAACGCGATGAAAAACGCCCTACACCCAAACAAGTACAGGAGCTTCTTTGGGGCGTTTTCCCAGGTTTCCATTGGTATTCCCGAGTGTGGCTTGGGGTTAACAAAGCGGTAACCCCGAGCCACGCGCGTTTCACTGAACGGAAAACGTGCTAAAAAACAAGCTGAAAAACGAGCAGAAAAAATACGCCCAGGTGTGAACCCAGCCTAAAGATAACATTTACTGAGAGAGATACAGAGGTTGCCATTAATTAAATTCTTCTGAAAAAGCTAGTTGCCTGGCTTTCTCTGCCTTCATTACTTTATGAGTCATGAATCTAGAACTAGTATCTAGCCAATGAGATCACATCAAAGTCAGAACTCCTGATTTGCATATATAAATTCTGGTGCTTGTCAACACAAGTCTTAGATTTCTATGCACTCAGTATAAACCTTTATATTAGACAGGTATAGTCAAGAGTTATAACATATTCATGGGATCCCCTTCTAATAAAAGCTATGTAAAGCATACAAGGTTTCAGTTCAGACTAAGATAAACACAGATGTTAAACCATAATAGGCAGGGGAATCTGGTTATAAAACAAACTATTTTAATTTCCATTTCTCTAGGGTTACACAATTACAGTAGCACTTTATTCAATACAAAAAATCTTATTCCTAAAGTTATCCTGTAATGGAATAAAAAAAAACCCAGGCATACGGATGACCTCAAACTCTGTCCAAGTTGGTACTAAGCAACACAACTATGTACAACTATGTACCTTTGTCACCACTTGCTTTCCTGAACCTTGCCATTCAAATGACAAATGCTAAAACCTCTTGTGGTCATTCAAGTTCTGGTATCTGACAGTTGATCGGCAGTAGTTGATCCAGAAGAAGGTAGGGCATAGTGTTGACATGGACAGGAACCCTGTGCCTAGACCTTAATTCCAAGGGGATTCGCAGGGACACAGTATTGCTAGCTTAGATCATTTTTAGACTATAACAGGTTCACTTTAGGTGCCTTTTCTTAAAGGAGAACTATGAGGTGAGTGCTTTTCACTCACCTCATAGTTCTAGCCGACCTGTGACAATGAGACAGTCATAGCTCAGCTTAGTAGATTGGGAGGTGAGCAAACACATACCGGCGTTCGCTCACCTCTCGATCCTGTCACAGCTCTCTGCCGTGACAGGGGAGGGGCTCGATTCCCCCCGCTCCGATCCGCCAGCACTGACTGGCAGAACAGACGGGGGAGGGGGTGGGTACAGCTGGATCTGCCTCTAGATAGGCAGAGCCAGCTGTCAGTCACGCAGCTGGGCGGATCCAGACATACCCTGTTTCCCTGAAAATAAGACCTACCCCGAAAATAAGACCTAGTACTATTTTTGGGAATTGCTAAAATATATGACCTACTCCGAAAATAAGACCTAGTTCTGACCATTGCCAGGGCCGGTGGTGGCATAAGGGGGAACCTGAAGAGCCGCGGGAGAGAATCAGCGGTGCCAATGAAGCCAGCACTAGAGGAAGTGAGGCGGCAGCACAGGGAGCAGAGCCGCATAAGCCGATGTTTACTCTATAGCGCCAACTCCTGTCACAGGTGGAGGGATACCCAATGCACTCCGCTTGTGAGGAATCTATAGTGAAAGTGCGCTTCGCTTTTTCTGGTTACCAAATTGCTCTTGGAAAGGTACCCCTGATTGCCCTGATCACCCTATTCTTAACTTTGCCATTTTTGATTATTTCATTTGGATTTGCATTAACTTTGGATTGTTATAGATTTAAAAAAATATAAAAAAATAAGACCTACCCCGAAAATAAGACCTAGTGTGTTTTTGTGAGCCAAAAAAAATATAAGACAGTGTCTTATTTTCGGGGAAACACGGTAATTGTCGGGATCCGCTTCAGCTATGGCTTCTCGGTATACCGCGAGCAGCTCGCGGTATACTGCGGTGTTTCAGTATACCGCGAGCTACAGCTCGTGGTATACTGAGCCTAGGGTGACGGGAGGATGCTAGTTTGTGTCCTCCCGTTAACCTAAGGAGAACTATGGGGAAAAGCCTTAACCCCATAGTTCTCCTTTAAGTGGAGTACAAATAATCAGACCTCACTGCTTTGAAGACCAGAAGACCAGAACAAGAAGAATTTTGACTAGTTGTATAGTTAAGAAGGGTCTGTCAGGTATTTTTTGTTATCTGTGTCCCTTTTAGGGGAATTTCCGTCTCTTCCTTTTAGAACAGGTAGTTATGGGAAATTATTCTTCACTTGTTTGACTTGGTGTGGAAACACACTAGGGGCTTCAGCTGCCATTGTGATGTACTGGTGCCTCTGGTGTGTCCCTGTGCCTTTAAGGAGGAATAGGCTGCCTCCTGGGGGAGTAAGGATGGGCGCGGGCTTGTTCGCAGCTCCACGTGCCGAGCCCGCTAGGAAGCTGACAGCGCGCAGCGCCGATCACAGGCACTGAGACATTTCTTGATCTCTGCAGCTGCGGGAAAATGTCTCAGTACCTGTGATAGGTACTTCTGTGTCAGCTTCCTGGTGGGCTCGGTACGTGGAGCAGCGAACACGCCCGAGCCCATCCTTACTGGGGAGCATGCACCTAATTCTATTTTGCTATATATGTTCCAAGATGGAGGCTCTCATAGATTAGAGCTGGGACCACACAACACAGAGGGGCCTTGAGGAGTTGTGTAACTAAAACCTGTTATTAACCCTAAGGCCTTGTTCACACCAAACGCGTTCCAGGAGCAGAGCAGAGCAGTTACAGACCGGATCAAAACTGCGTCCAATGTATTCCAATGGTATTTTGGGCTCTAGTTCACACCGCAGCGTTCAGTTCCAGAGCATGTAAAAAAACTGCAGCAAGCCCTATTTTACCTGCTCTGGAACGCATGCAAACGTATCAACAATGCATGCAAACGCCCTGGAACGCACTGAAAGCCCATTTTAAACAAAAAACAAACAAACCAAAAACGGTCCTGAACGCATCAAAAACGCGGCACAACCCCCTGCACTGCGTGTGCAGAAACTCATGCAGATCTGGTCTGCATTTGGTGTGAACAAGGCCTAGGGCTTCATTCCCCCTTAGGCATTTTGTTGCAGCTGATTCAGCTCAAAAAAACACCCCACCCAAGGAATCCCATTCATTTCTATGGCCCCCGTTCACACCTGTGAGTTTTTTCGCAAGCAAAAATATGTCTGTCACTTGAAATAGTACATGAGCTACTTTGGGGCAGATTCTTTAAAAAATAAAAACAAAGTAAAAGACGTACATTGCTTATACTGCATTTGAGTATACAGCATACAAAACACCACCACCTTCAATGTTCCAGTGCCCTAATACACAATCATCAAAATGATGTCATCTTCATACCCTCATTTTATAACGTTACTGCAATGGCAATGTTTTGATTTAATTGTCCAAATAATTGTGTCTCCACACAAATCTAAAAGCATAATTTTTCTCACAGTTAAAACAGGGGCAACAGACACTTTTTGCTGCTTTTTTGAATATTTTGAGTTTTAAAGTTGTACTTAGCCAAATACTCTACAAAAATGTTGAAGTGTCATCTCTCTAAAAAAACTAAAGGTGTGGCTTTGTTCTGAAATATGCTAAATAACTCAACACTAACGAGCATATGTATAAAGAATACATTTAATACAGGTGAATCAATCTTGTAATTTAAAACACATGTACCATGAAGATTCACTTGCAGCAATGACTGGTGAATGTCACATTCACTGCTTTATAAATATGCCTTTAAGTTGTTGAAAGCTGACTTTTCTGTGTTCAAACGCCTTGCAATGAGCCTAGTAAATGTTTTTTGTCTGTAAACAATTATTAAAAAGCAAATGACATTGCTTACAGCTGGAGCTTGTAAAATTTAAAATTGACAGACAATACTACGCTTTCTGCAATGTGTTGCCTGCTGTCACACATTTTGCTGATGTGCCCGAAGTTAATCCAACATGCCAGAGACTTTGGAAAGAAAGTTGGAAAATGCAGTAGCAAATGACATTTAAGTGCCCTTGCCTCCTTAAAGCAGAACTTTATGCCAGCTGAGGGTGTGTGTGTGTGTGTGTGGTGTGTGTGACTCTTTCTATAATTTTCAAGTATGCACAGCACATCCTGTGATGGACTACAATCTCATGTTTGTTTACTAATTTGTATTGAGATGATAGTATATCACAGGAGCGAGTTTGGAGCGGTGACTACTTTACAACACACACAGGGAACATGGGGACAAAAGTAGCCAACCTCCAGGATGAAGGACAGTGTCAGCACCAATGCAGAGATGATTTGAGGTTCTACAACTGAGTGATGAACACATAAGGTACACCTTTGTTAATAGTTAGGACACTTAAATGCTTTTTTAAGATTTAACTCCTGAGTTTAGTGTCACTTTAAGGCCATCAGCTGAAGTACTCATGCTGAGCAACAAGCCCATTTGTGTTAAAATCCTGTACTACAGTATATATCTCCTACAAGAACCACAAGACCAGATTCAGCACAACTCATCAGCAGTCACAAATCTCACCACATATCCTGCTGCAAGGAGAATGAAAATAAGTAAAATGCGAAAAAACTAAATGCAAATAAAAGAAGAAAAGTAAGTAAAAGTTAAACAAAGTGTTTGACATAAAGGCAAACCTGTGCAGGTCATGCAGGGAAAAACAAGTACCTTTGAATACTTACCTCTATAGCAGCACATACCTGATGTTCGACCCCCCCATGCTCCATTCAGCCACCCAGAATGAGGAAGGGATGTCCTATGTAAGCTCAGATTAGTTTAAACAAGACGCATAATAACTCAGAATTTCAGCATGGGTCTGCTACTATCAATTAAAAGGCTACCCGTGCAAGACATGGGGGTCTATTCACTAAGCTGCCGTAGGCAGCCGAGTGAATGACCGACCTGAAGTGAAGTGAGCCGAACACTGTTCGGCTATTCACTTCAGGCTGGTACAGCTGATTTCAGCCTTATATCGGCTGAAATCAGCGATACATCGGCTTGCTTCGCATGGCTTCGGGTCGGCCGAACATGCTCAGCATGTTCGGCTGACCCGAAGTGCAGAAGGAGTTCGACTGTGCGGAGCTAGCAATGACAGCTAGCTCTGCCCAACAGTTTTCTATTGTCTGGCGCTTCTGCTGCCGTCAAAAAAAAAAGAAAAGAAAAAAAAACTCTCCCGGGCGCTCTGGGAGCCTCCCGCTCCCGGCCGCCCAGGAGAGAAACACTGCCTTTTCATCTTTTTTTCTTTATTCTGACACGGAGCCGTGTCAGAATAGAAAAAAAAAACGACATTTGTGTTGGCCATTGGAATGCATTGCTAGATTTCTATTGGCTATTTCAATTAGCTGATCTCTCTGCAAATGGCCAGAGCCAGCCGTAAGATCACGGCTGGCTCCGCCCAGCTGTCAGAAGCAGGCTGTCGGCCGGCCAATGGCCGTCCGCTCGGCCAGCTTCGGCTTTCAGCGCGGCTCAGCCCGTACAGCACCCCTTCGGTTCTACTGAACCGAAAGGGTCCTGGGGCCGAAGCTACGGCTAGATCCCCCTGGACAGCTTTGTGAATAGACCCCCATGGTGATGCAGTATGCAGCAAAATACTGGCTAGTGTTGGGGCTTATATTTCGAATTAGGTGATTCTGGTGTAAGGCTCAAATTGGCAGTTAGGCTAAGAATTAAAATGATCCAGTGCTTTGGCCATGCATGTTATACTTGCTTAACTATGCTTCCTGCTTTTCTGTCCACTGCTGAGAGCAGGGAGAAAAAGCCAATTTAGAGCTTACTCAGGGCTGACGAATGTCATTTCTCTACCATGTGACAGTGCCATGGCAATCTCCAGTGCTGCCACATAAGAGGAAGGGGGGTAGCAGAGGAAATTGATTGCCCTGCATAGGCAAAGCACAAGTTTGCTTTAAAAAATGCATTAAAAAGTTCACAATCTGGGTGCTTCATCAGCGCATTGGCCCATTGTTGTTCCTATGTAATGCTGCATTCTCTGTTAAAGTAATAAAATGTTGTGAAAGAAAAAATGCATCAAAAAAATAAGAATGCAAAAAATATAATAAGTGATAAAGAAAAATGTAAAGAAATGAAAAAATGTGTTGTTAATTATAGCAGGAGCAGTGAGCATGTTTTTTTTTGAACCAGGCAGTGGCAGCTCATCAAAGAGTGTTGCCTTACAGAGCCCCCACTTGACTATATGTTAGATCAGTGTTAAAAAAAAAAAAAAAGGTGTGCGGTAGGGGGCAGCGAGAGTCATTATTACATTCATCCTAAAAATGAATTGAGCTTTTTGCCATTCTTTTCTTTTAGAAAAAATGCTAAATAAGAACCTGCGACATTAAAGAGCATGCCTATCTGCAGCGTACACTCAGCTAAGATTTGGAGCTTTGATAGGTACCCATTGGTTCAATGGGAGATTATAGAGAGGTGTCTTATTTGATAGGGGATAATGGGGGGATTGGGGGGGATCTCAGCTCTGAAAACAGCCTGAGTTATTGCCTCACATAGTGCTGAGACCCAGAAATCCTGAAGAACATTCTGCGTTCTCTTCTTCTCGTACTTATTAATTGCTCTTCTAGTCCTGGGAGTTCAAAACTTGGATAGGAAGAAAAATTCTCTAGGACAATTAATAAGCAGCAAGTAGTGAAAATATAATATGCAGTGAGCACTCCAGGCAACTAAAACAACAATTATATCAGTCTATTTTGTTTAAACATGATTGAACATGATAGGTAAAGTAGTATTAAACTCTCACATGTTTTTCAATAATGAATTCAGATCAGACAAATATACATTACCCAGCAAAGTATTTCTTTACATTTTTGCCTAAACACTTACATTCATCATGTTTCCAAACAGCTCCAACTCTCCAACTCTCTCAGCTCCTGTCTAGTTCAAGGCTGCAAGGGATAAAGCAGTCTCTAGCAGCTGTCCATCTACTAGCTCGTAGAAGGGAGTAGGAAGGAGAGTCTTGCTTTGCTGTGCCTGTGAGTTTGTTGAGACACACACAACTCATGTTCTTTTCTGCAGTTTAACCACTTGCTGTCCGGGGCATTTTCCTACTATTTGCGCACACATGATAAAATATATTTTTTTGTGGCTAGAAAACAGCTTTAAACCCTAAACAATGATATATGTTCTGAAAGCAGAGGCTCTGAAGAATGAAAAAAATGCTTGCTGCAATTTTTTATGTTGCACGGTTTGTGCACAAATGTTAATCAAACGAGTATTTTTAGGTAATAATAAAGTAAATTAAAATTTAGTGCACAGCAACATAATATAATACCCAATTTTTGGTTAGATATGAAAGGTAAATAGATACCAAACATGTCATGCCTTAAAATTACGTTCGCCCGTGAAGCCGCAAAAAAAATAAATACCCAAAATTTCCCATAGGGAACATTTTAAATGCTTTTACCACTCATCAGTTTAGTGCTAACAATGATTGATAGGGCTAGAATTATTGCTCTCACTCCAACTTTTGCGGGAATATGTAACATGTGCAGTGCAATTGTCGTTTTCGCACGTAGGCGCACCGACGCCTATTTGCGCGTGCACGTGGGGGGCGGGCGCCTTTTTAAAAAAAATGTTTTTGCATTCTTATATTTTTATAATTTTTAAACACTTGGGGGTATTCACAAAGCTGCCGAAGGATCTAGCCGTAGCTTTGGCTGATCTTTCGGCTAGCTTCGGCCCCAGGACCCCTTCGGTTCAGTAGGGGTCCATACAGCTCCCGAATTCGGCAGTCGAGCCGACACTATGTGCCTTGGCACGACTGAGCAGAAGTGAAAGCCGAAGCTGGCCTCACGGCCGGCCATTGGCCGGGCTCAATTTTTGGTTAGATATGAAAGGTAAATAGATACCAAACATGTCATGCCTTAAAATTACGTTCGCCCGTGAAGCCGCAAAAAAAATAAATACCCAAAATTTCCCATAGGGAACATTTTAAATGCTTTTACCACTCATCAGTTTAGTGCTAACAATGATTGATAGGGCTAGAATTATTGCTCTCACTCCAACTTTTGCGGGAATATGTAACATGTGCAGTGCAATTGTCGTTTTCGCACGTAGGCGCACCGACGCCTATTTGCGCGTGCACGTGGGGGGCGGGCGCCTTTTTAAAAAAAATGTTTTTGCATTCTTATATTTTTATAATTTTTAAACACTTGGGGGTATTCACAAAGCTGCCGAAGGATCTAGCCGTAGCTTTGGCTGATCTTTCGGCTAGCTTCGGCCCCAGGACCCCTTCGGTTCAGTAGGGGTCCATACAGCTCCCGAATTCGGCAGTCGAGCCGACACTATGTGCCTTGGCACGACGGAGCAGAAGTGAAAGCCGAAGCTGGCCTCACGGCCGGCCATTGGCCGGCCGACAGCCTGCTACTGACAGCTGGGTGGAGCCAGCCGCCATCTCACGGCTGGCTCAGGCCACTTGCAGAGACAGATCAGCGTCCCCTGGTTACCAAGTAACCAGGGACGCTGATCTGTCAGACATCCCAACTCTCCCGGACGCTCCGGGAGTCTCCCGCTATTAGATAGCCGCCCAGGAGAGAAATACTTTCTCCCGGAAATCGATCGAGCAGAGTAAACCTTTCCCTGCTCTGTTGTTTTTTTTTTTTTCTTTTCTTCTAAAATCGGAGCCGCCGGCCACCGTCAGAAAAAAAAAGCATAGGAATGCATAGCTACATTCCTATTGGCTATTTCACTTTGCTATAGCCAATAGCAAACTAGCCATTGCACCCACCCACTGATGCTGCTAATGTCAATCAACAGAGGGGACCTGAAGTTCTCCATCAGGTTCTCTAGTGATTAAAAGAGGGTGGATGCAATAGCCAGCTTGCTATTGGATATTGCAAATTGAAATAGCCAATAGGAATCTAGCTATGCATTCCTATACTGAATTATTTATTTATTTTTATTATTCTGACGGCAGCTGTCAGAATACTAAAAAAAAAACTTGCAGATAGCAAAGAAGCTATGGCTTCCTCTGCTATCTGCCATCATTTCAGAGTGGTGCTCTCTCCCCCCTGCATTACAATGAGAGCTTAGCTGAGCCGGAGGTGATATGAAAACCAACTCTGCTGAGCTCTCATGGTACTGACAGTTCAGCGTCCCCTGGTTACCAGGTAACCAGGGGACGCTGATCTGTCAGTGCCATGAGAACTCAGCAGAGCCAGCTTTGATACCACCGCTGGCTCCGACAAGCTCTCATTGTAATGACAGCTTGTCCCGGCCAATAGAAAAAAGTTGGGCGGAGCTAGCTGTCACTACTAGCTCCCCCCAATCATTTTCTATTTTTGTTTCTACTTTTTTAAACTGGTTTTCTATTCTGCTCGGTACCACAGAGGTATCGAGCAGAGTAGCCGAGCTCGGCGGCATTCAGCTATTCACTCACTGCTGTTCGGCCTCTATGAGAATAGGCCGAACAGCAGCGAGTAGCCTGCTGGAGGTTTGGCTCAGCCGATCCAGATGTTGGATCAGCTGAGTCTCTGTACGGCTGATTTCAGTCGGTGTACGGCTGAAATCAGCTGTACAGCCTGAAGTGAATAGCCGAACAGTGTTCGGCTCACTTCACTTCGGGTTGGTTATTCACACGGCTGCCTTCGGCAGCTTTGTGAATAGACCCCTTGTTTTTTTTTACACTAACCATAGTGCTATCACATAGGGGGCTAACAAGCACCCTATGTAATAACAGAAAGGGTGTGACAGATCCTCTTTATGGAGACATCAGGAGTCTTTCAGACCCCTAATGTCACCTACGGACCCCAAAGAAGCTGAGGAAGCAGAGATCTGCTTCCCCAGCTTCATCTCCTGGCTCTAAGAGCCGAAGACTGTAACGAGTAACACCGGAAGTGATGTAATACACATCGCTTCAGGGTCCAGTGATCGGAGGAGAGATCAGCAGAAGCCGCTAAATCTCTCTTCGATCATTGCGGGGAGACCTGCCGAGCCGCTCCCGGGTGCCGCACGGGGACAGCGTTGCCCGGGAAGCCAATGGCGGCCTCGTTGGGGGGGCACCGCACGGTACAAACGAGCCGGCAGCTGTACAGATGCCAGATCGCTTGTACATTAACAGCAATCGTCTGCTGTTAAAGGCGGTACCAAGAACACGGCTGCTGCAGCAGCTGTGTTCTTGTTTTAACCACTTCTGCGGGCCCCGTCTATAGACGTAGATTATCTTCTTTAAGAGAACACCCACCTTTCACCATGGCCACCAATCACCATGGCACACACTTTTGTGTTTAGTGAACTTTCTTTAGCCCACAAAGAACTGTCCCGATCCTGAAAGGGCCAGTTGGCTATGCTTGCTTCCCACACCAAAAGTTTCCCTCCCTTGTATGCAGTCGAAATCAGAGTTTTAAGGGCCCACAATTATGCTGGTCTTTAACCGATAGCAGTGGCATATAGGGTGATGGCATTGAAGATGGTTTGCAACACAGTATATTGCTATCCTTTAATCTTCCATATTAACTCCCGGACCAGATTGCAACTTTGGCTGGCTCATACACTATAGCCAAAGTGTTAGTAGGCATCCTACCAAATTATTGAGTTCGGGTGTTTCCAATGAAGGACACTAGTAATGCTACAGCATTTAAAGACATTTTAGACAGTTTTGCACTTCCAACATTGTGACGATAGTTTCAAAAGGCTATTTTCTCTTATAGCTTAACTGTACCACTAAGCACAAAGGCAACTCTATTGCTTTAGGAGGAATTTGGTGGGGAAGAACCTGAGTGGCTTGCAAAGGCCCTGACCTCAACTCATAGAATGAGATGATGCATGGTAGAATGAGATGATGCATGGACCTATATGGGTTGGACTTGAAGGACGTATGTCTTTATTCAACCCCAAATACTATGTAACTATGTAACTCACTGAACACTTTTGAGATGAACTTAAATGCTCATTGTGAGCCAAGTCTTATTGTCCAACATATACCAGGGCCATCCCTACAATGAGGCAGCAGGATGTGGCTGTCTCAGGTGGCATCTCATTGGGTCATGTGGGGGGAGTAACAGGTGTGCCTGCTGCCCCCTTTCTGGCCAGAGCATTCCAGGTTGGTAAAAGCTCTTAGCAAGTTGTGATGCTCTGGCTGGCGTCCCGTCCATCTCACTGACATCACTGGTTGCCAGGAGCTGAGAGGGACGCTCTGACTCCAACATTTTTTAATACCTTCCCTGTAGAGTGGAGGCCATATAACCTGGGGGCAGAGGTAACTTTCTTTTAATGCCCAAAAATGAAACACAAGACTGCATGATATGTAAGTGTGCTCCAGCCAGCTGAGCGACTGATCAAAACTTATAAGCTAATATATCAGTGCTGATGCCTACTTTTTATAACCAATCTGGATCTACATATATACATGTTTCTTCATGTTTTGCCTACCTTATAGACTTTCTTTGGAGATTAGTGTCCACCTACTTTTTGGAGAGTAAACTGTTCTACTCAATTAGTCTGATTTACTAAAGGAGATGAGCATGGTCACTTCTAAAGTGAACTTTCACGTATCTTAGTGAATGAAGTGAAACAAAGAGAAAATACCCAATTACGTGCAACGAAAATAAACTAAAAAAACTGGATTTTTGCTGATTGGATGATTGAAGTCAACATGACTTTACCTCGTTCACTAAACTAAGTGAAACATTTCTTTCGAAAGATAAATTTTAATTTTCAGAGAGAAAATTCACTTAGCCTAATGAGAGGTGATGCTGGGCTGACGTCAATCATCCAATAATATACAATCAAAATTCTTTATTTTTTTTTCCTTGTACATTATTGTGTATTCTTTGCAAAGGGAATTTTCATTTTATTTCAACTCATTCACAAATGTAAGTGAAAATGATTTAGTAAATCAACCCCAATGTGTTTTGTTTTAAGGTTTGAAGAAAAACCTGTTTTGGATACCACTCAGCGATTACAGATATATCATGAATGGAAAAAAACATGTATTTCACAGATTCCTTATAAGTGTGTCATCTTTATTGGTCAGTATGATTTTAACCAATGTTGCCCTGCAGTATAGCACAGTCAATTAAAATGTACGTTTAGGTTCATGTGTCAAAGATTTATAGATCCTGTCTCTGAAAATAATGAGGATCGGACTCATTCTGCGTATATAACATCAAAATGCAATTAAAAAAGGTATGTTAAAATATGTGTTAAGCTTGCATAATGTGAATACTCAATGTGCATTCCCTAAAATAGAAACTGCTTGGAATAAAGTAGCCAATGTTAAAATCTTCCAATGTTGATATTATATATTTGAGACTGTAATTGCAGGAACAAATATTTTTCTATATATGGTTAAGGGATTTTTAGGACTCCCATTTAAAGCCTCTTTTCAGCCCCTCCAATAACAATGAAAATAATAGACTGCAGAAAGTTACCCTGTAAGACTGCCTAGACCCAGCTCGATATTCATAATCAAGCATCCCACGTGATAATGGAATGCCCAAGAGCAAATAAGAATTCTAAAGCATCATCTGTAAATATTAGCACATGCAGATATTTCTCAGCATACTGTTATCTTGGTCTGGTTTGGTCTCATCCTGGTCTGTGTTGCAGAAGCCTGCAAACACTGTTTTTAAAAATACATTCATTATACCAATATTATTGTTGCAGCTTATTTACACTAGTTCTTTTATGTGCAGATCAATAGTTTCCCTTGTTCTGCATTACTTTGGAAGCAAACAATATATAATCCTTCAATAAAGAATTAAAATGTAATAGATTATTTTTATAAATTAAAGATTTTCCAATGCACAGAAATGTGTCTGTTTTACCCAGAATGCAGGATTGGGTAAAGGAACTTTGCTCCATTATGCATCTTGAACAACTTACGGCACACCTACATGATAACCAGTCTTCATTTTGTGAAATCTGGGCCCCCTGGCTGTTTTACAGTATATGGTTACTGACCACTTTAGGTCCTTGTGACTTCTTTATGGAGTGCCCCTGTGGTATCAATCGTGGTGTTATTTTCCCCTACTGACCCTGTTTTTTTATGGGCCAAGATATGCCACATGGTGATACTTTCCTCTTCTTCTCTCTTTCCCCTTCTCCCCGTTCTTTATTTCTTTGATTTTTACTCTTTTTTTTCAACCCACTCCACTATTTTCTCCCTCTCCCAATGCCTCAAAATAGTTTCATTTATAAATCAGAATGTCTGACTTATGTTGGCAGAGATTTGAATTCTATCTTTTCTGCACATTTTAAGAATGTATTTTTTCTGTCTCTTTTGTACATTGCTATATATGTATGTTAAACATTTCAACAAACTCTTATTGCGTAAATTTAAAAAACAAAAACAAATTGTACATATTTAAACCACACATCCACATAACCCAGGCAGTCACACAAACTATGCCCAGAGTTGTAACCTCATTTAATCCTAATCATACCAAACTCATTCCCCCCTTTAGATATTTAGTCTGCTGATTTTTCTCATTACCATATATATATATATATATATTACCAATATTTAAACTTAGTTGTTTTTTTCTTTGCATTAAAGAATGCCAAATTGAAGATAATGCCTATATTTCAATTGTGAATAAATTTGCCGTGCTTTGTATTGGTAATGATTTTAAAAATGTAGTTTCAGAATCATTATGAATGGGACAGATAGAATAAAATGTGTAGTTTTATCTACAGTAAAACTAGATTTTTGAATAAAGGTGAAACTAATTAAAAAAATCATACAAATAAGGTTGCTTAGAAAAAAATAAATAAATGTGGACAATGGGGGTTTATCTACTAATGGAATAATGACCGTTCAGCTAACAAGGTAAATGTTCACTTTGCAAAATGAATGTTAAAAAAAAATGGGGATAACTTTTTATTTTGGATACCCATGCATCTATATGCAATGGCATCAGCTTCCCAAGCTATCTTTTATAAACTACACATAAAATGAGGATAGGGGTAGGAAACTGTACTCCAAATCAAGATTGCAGCTTAGAATGACAAGGCTACTCCTCCATAGATTCAGTACAGTGAGTGAACATTGTCACTGTAGAACACAATTTGTGCTACTGGCAGGATCAGCAGGTAAAAATAAAGGAGGAATTGAATGCAGCCACCACATATAAGGATCGATAAACTGCAGTATGTTACATTTTAGGTTTTGGGTTTAGATATGCTTCAGGTGAAAAATCACTTTGCAATCAGAATATGCTCTAAAGCTTCAGTAAATCAACCCCATTATTTCTAAAATACCAATATGACGTGTCCGCTCTGCCTTCTGTTAACAGGGATGCTTATAAGTGACAGTTAATAGGTATTCTTTTATGGAATTACTAAATAAGAATGTCGTCTGTAACGTCAAATATATTTTGTCCTATATTATCATCATCTCTGATATCTTCTGTTCTGATAATGACTTGTAACTTTTAGTGATACAAACAGTTGTTATATATAAAAACAAGAAATAACTAAAGAATAAGAGTGCTTGGACATGATGCAGTTCACTAATTAAAGCAATGTGTCCCCGCCAAGTCCGTTGGTGTCTGGATTATTGTTACAATGTAATAAATTCAGTCTGGATTAGGCCATTCTAAATAATTAACTGCAGTGTCCAAGCACACCAGTGTCCAAGAACACTGTTGAAAGCTCCTGACTCCATGCATAGATTTAAATTGAAGGTCACCAAACTGTTGATTTTCTATTACTGAATACGTTAAATTGGCAGCATAAAAAAGAGATTTCTCCATTGTTTCAATCTGCTCCCTCTAAGCAAGATGGATTCAGTTTAAAATGAAACTCAATTGTTTTTTTCCAGCAAAAAGTTGTTGACCCAGCACATTTACACTGACAAGCTGGAGCTTTGCGGTCATGTGACTGCATAAAACAAATTAAAATGGGTATTAATATTGTGATTTGTTCTAAAATGTATGCAGGGAGAAAGGGGGGGGGGGCATTTCAATGTTGGTTTATTACTTCACCATTCTGTCTACTTTTCCCACACTGCAAGGGTAAGTGCTCATTTTTGTCTAGGTCCTACTAAAAAAAAAAACAACTATGCTCACCAAATCATCCGAACCAGCTAACTTCCTCTCAGTTCACTAAAGCCTGTCCCTTCCTACGCTGCAGCATTGGTACGTTCCTCCGTGTCCTCACATCTATACAATGTGTATAGAATATAATTATTTACAAGACTTTAGACCGCTGCAGTGGAGGGGGAGAAAGGTTCCAGGGGCCGGTCTAAGAGCAAGCCAGCTCAGAAGATTGAGTGAGTATAACTTCTTTTTTAGCCCTGAACCCTTGCAGTGGAGGGGTAGCCCCAAATAAAAAGGTAACTAAAATTCTGCCTGGAGTTCTGCTTTATAGCTATTGACAGTTGGCAGCAGATATGTCATTTTTATCTTTGCCCATGGATCTACTTTAAAGTGTATGTATAGCCATAACAATTTTTTTTATCATTATTATTAAATAGAGTGAGGAAGAGTTATTTATTACCCAGTAATAGTTTAGTTTAGGTTAGTAATTTAGTACCCAATAAAAATACAGGCAAGTACAGGGAGAACATTCAAACTCCTGACCAAGACCTGAACCATGCAGCCATATGAGGTCAACAATGTCACCAGCATCCCGCCACTTTGTTCACATGAAGCTGCAGGCTGGGTAATGTCCCGGCTACAGTTGTTTGGGTGGGCACTCACAGCTTCCTTCCAGGTTCAGATAAACTCACGGTCAGCCTGACCTCACCCCTAGTGCTGGGTTCTGCAGCAACATTGTACTTTTTATTTTTCAAGAGTTTAAAACCCCCATAGCAAGTCATCTTATGCACTCAGCAAACTAAACATCCTCTGTCCCTTTAGTAAATCCACAACAAAAAGACAGGCGCAGATTACAATGGTATATACTGCAATGAACCAGACATGGTATAAACAGGAGCAAACAATTTAAACTAATATCCTGTGCAGTACGTCGAACAAAGACCCCGCAAAGACTTCATTCTTGATTTGACCTGACAGTCTCTTGCAGTCCCCGTACAGCAGAGCTGGAGTGTGATAGAATAAGGCAGCACAAGCAGCCAACCAGTTTATGTGCCAACAACAAGTATGCTGATAGGAGAAGAAAGCAGAGTGACAGAGAGACAGAGATGAGATCATAATTGTGCTGTTTCTCCTTTCACTATCCACCTATAGGCTGGGGGTGGGTCCAGGATAACATGGGCTCAGAGAAAGTGGGTTGAATGATGCTGGTCATCAGAGTGAGGACATTAGTGGCAGAAAAAAAGTAGCGCAGGGGAAATCTCTGGATTGAAGCTAATTATTGCAAGAAAAGATGTTGTTTTTTAATCTTTTACTGGGCTATTAATTTTCCTGTTATTTTTGGCTGGCGTTCTGCTTTAAGGCAGTGCTACATGCCACAATAAAGTAAATGTATTATCTTTTTATAATACATTTCAATACATTTATATCTTTTTATAATCATTTTAGCAGTTCTGTTTTACTACGTTTCTGTGATATCGGAAATAAAATCACTTTTCTATTATTATTAAACACATTGGCAGCTTACAAATGTTGCCCACAGTGATATTCAGAGATGAGTGCAGGTCCAGACTGAACCCAGTGCAAAACTGAGCCCGGAAGGAAGCTCTTTACGTCTTGCCCAATTAGCTGCTGGTGGGAGATTCCCTGCCCCCAACCTGATGAAAGCAAAGGGGCGGGATGCAATGATATAATTGACCTTATATAGCTACACACCTATATTTGGTAAAGGGCTATGTGGCCATATAAGGTAAACGACATCAGCACATGCATCCTGCCCCTTTGTATACATGCAGCTTCAGAGCGGAGATTGTCCCAGTCCGCAGCTGACTGGGTGGAAGTGCTCATGGCACTTCCTTGTTCAGTGGAGCTCAGGTTTGGACCAGGTTCAGTCCCCTGGCTTCTTCTCTATAGCGTTTGTCCAGCTTAATCTTTTTTCAGTTAGTTTTGGAAAGCATGGGGAAGGATTCAAACTTCTCAGGTTTTAGTGCTACCTGCAGCTTTGTTAAAACATTTCCCCATATATGATGTGAACACACTACAACTAAAGCACATTATAAATACAATTCATTTTTTTGGTTACCGCAATTTGCATTAAGTTTTGTTTAAAAAAAAAATTTGTACTTTTTTATGATGTTTTATTTAGCAGTCATGTGACCACACTGCCTTCCTTCATTTTCCTCTTCTACAAAGCAGGGGCATGTCAGTTTATGACATCACAAACAGCGGCACACTCACCCCATAAATGCTTGCAACTTTAATAATAATATGTTACTGTAATGAACTGTAAATAACTGTACTCCCGACAAGAACAGAAGTAAGAGTGGGTTGGAGAATATTGCTAATCTGGCTTTGTCACCTTGTACTAATAGCAATAAGGTTTACTGAACTTTAAAAAACAAACAAAAAAACAGAAGAAAGTGCGGCTTTGTTTGCTTGGATTTGCATAGCTTGGGTGTACTCTTTACGTTCAGATTACAAAAAGTCACATTCACATTGGACAAGAGGAGGGAAGAGGGGCAGGTATGTGACATGATTTAACCTCCTCAGGAATAAAAATAAATACAAGGCCTTTGTGAATGGGCAAAGGGAGAGGAGGGGGCAGGTATGAGACTGGAGCGGCCGCGTCTGTCATCCCTACAGCGCCTGAAGTTCGGCACTGCCAGTTTTATTTCGTGGGTGCAAATCAAAAATAGTAAAATAAAGAATAATTTACAGGGTTATTCAGAAAAGGGTGAAGAGTTTGGAGAAGGAATGAGAAGTGAACAATCTAGGACAATATAGCTGATTTGGAAAAACTCTCCAATTCAGCTCTTTTTCCAGTTTAGCTATGTTGTCTTTGATTGTTCACTTCTCCAAACTCTTCACCCTTTTCTGAATAACCCTGCTAATGTTCACCACAAAAGGGAACTTATTTTCCCCCTTAGTAATTTGTAAAAAACAAAAGTCTGTGGTTGGAGTTCATCT
The DNA here is from genome assembly GCF_000935625.1 of Nanorana parkeri. Classification (NCBI taxonomy): domain Eukaryota; kingdom Metazoa; phylum Chordata; class Amphibia; order Anura; family Dicroglossidae; genus Nanorana; species Nanorana parkeri. The sequence continues at coordinate 786,623 of NW_017306516.1, read as the reverse complement.
TTTTAGTAGAGTAGAGGAAGGTTAAAACCTCTGTCAGTTTTTATTACTGTTGCTTTCTCTATTGCAGAGAGGAGAAGTGGAAGCCTCTAAAGGAGCACTGTAAAGCAGCAAAAACCTGACAGGGGTTCTAATCCTTTTCCACTCTATTCAGAAAACATTGCCTAACCATACACTTCTGTGTTGAAAACTGACAGGGTTATTCACTAAAAGGTGAAGAGTTTGGAGAAGGCAGGAGAAGTGAAGAATCAGAATTCTCCAATTCAGCTCACTTTCCAGCTGAGCTATGTTGTTCTAGATTGTTCACTTTTCCTGCCTTCTCCAAACTCTTCACCCTTTAGTGAATACCCCGTGAGGCTCAAAAATACCCATGTTTTTCAAAGTACACTTCCTGTGTGGGGATTAATTAAAAACACCAATGATTTCAATCTATGTAATGAGCTCCTTATCACTGCCTTTGGGAATTCAGAATAGCGCAGTTATGCTCTAGATCTATTAAGTTTAGATAATGAAGATATCTAAACTTAACAGACTACTGCTCCTCATTTCTATGTGGTAATCAGGGGTGGTTAAAGTTAAATTGAAGCAAACTTTTTATGTGTGGATAGATTAAGGGAGGATTATAACCTCTGTGAGTTTTTTGCCATCTGTGCCCCACGGGGGATTTCCCTTTACTTCCTGTCCGATAGCCACAACAGGAAGTGAGGAAAATCCCAGGTGGTCAGCAGGGTCACCAGATCTAGTGTCCCCATTGGAAGATTTTCTATCTATTCCCCTTCTCATGACAACACAATATTTGGAATTTGCTTTCACGTTCAGTGATAACAGTCACCCGGACAAATAGAGAGGGGGAATCTCCCTAATAGGGTTACAGACAGGAATAAAAAATCTAACAGGTGATTTAATCATCCACTCTATCCGAAACTAAAAAACAACGTTTTGGCTTCAGTTGCACTTTAACTATATTGCATTGCAATAGTGTGCATGAGCCCTAAAGGTTCCATGTAGGCATAAGCAGAGTCATTTTGGTGAAATTACTGATCCGAGTAGTTCAATTATTTAATTTAGTGCTGCACAAGAATTAAATGTCAGTTTCTGAGCCTCTTTTGCTGCAGACTAAATGGGGCTAATTACTATAGCAGTAGAGATGTTCATTTTACATAGAGAATCATGCCTTAGCTAGGTTAATATGGTGAATCTGTCTTTGTGCTTGTTTCCCTTGTTTGGTTGCTTTATATTTTTAATTTTAACTTTTGTTTCCCTGCTGTCTGTGTTTTTGTTTCCCTTTTTGTGATCAAAATGTAATGATGTGAGGCTATTTAATGTCACAAGAACAGGTCCAGCACTGAGCTTCCATAATTCTCAGGAGATATTTACAGCTCTCTGCTTCCTTAATAAAATGTAAACCCACCTTAAGTTTGTCTTTGCCAAAATGGTAACATTTTGCCAAAAGCACTAGATTTTTCAAATAAAGTTTTAGGAAAATGAAAGATGAATTTCACTCATCCTTCATTCCAAGTGTTCTCCTACATGAACTATATTAAGAGTAGTTGTTTAATTAGCCAACAACAACTCATCTATCCTACATTGGCAGCATTTAAATCTTCCATGCATGCTTGTTGCTGTGTTCTTTTATCTTAGTTCATCATACACAATATTACACAGTACTGACTTAGATTGCACAAATCATTACAAGCCTAAATGCCAGCTCCACTAAAAATTGCCTTTATTTTGCTTAATATATTTGGGCTGCATGACACACTGACTTATTTTACCTCTAGGGAATCCTAGCGGTGGCTATGCCTTCTCCCACAAGACAAGCCCTGTTCCCAAACTATGAGCTTAGAAAATTCACTATAGAAGGTAGACAGCATCATTTAGCTTTAGAATTGCAGATGCAGTCCATTAGAAGTCTGGTGGGGATATCACTTGATTCAATGTGCCAGCAGCCACACAAAAATAAAATGTCAGTTTCTAATTCTCTTTTGCTACACAATAAATGAGGCCAACTTACTAAAGGAGTAGAGAATGCTCACTTTGCAAAGTGATTCATCTATTTCCTTGCTAAATAAGGTGAAGTTGTGTTCACTGTAAACACCCAATCAAATGCAAGGAAAGTTAAAAGACAAAAAAAATAATTTGTGAACACAGATGCACCTTAGTTGCTGAACTCAGGGAGAGGGAGAGTGAGAGAGAGATCGGG
>NW_017306516.1:776302-784408 GCF_000935625.1 Nanorana parkeri | reverse complement strand
CAGGCAGCATTTAATGAGACCCTCTGCCTGGCACATGTATTATTTGTTTTTTTTTCCTCAAGTCAAAACCGATTAGTTACACTTAGTGCCGCAAAGATTTAATGATTTTATTGTTTATCTTCAATTTATTTTGATTAACATCCCGGCTCTTTTCATTGCCAATGCAATTAAGTTTAATACTGCAGCCAGAGCCTCAATATCCCACAAATAGGAATTAAGACGACAAGTGACAGATTATGCGTTATTGTATAGCAGATAAATCACAGTTAAGAGGTGTGTATTAGTAATGAATTAAAAAAAAAGCACAGACACCATCATTAAAGCACGTTAGATTAGAATGGAGAGTAGCGCTAGCGCTGGATTACTGCAATCACATGCTTGATATAATGAATGAAATTAGTGTGAGGTCAGCGGCGGAGGATCGGGGCATTTGGGAGCATGTACATAGCAAGCGCTGCTGCCAGCACTCAGCGCAGGGCACCACTACAGCCATTCATTACTAGCTGATAATACATTGATTCTAATAAAACATTGTTTTATATGCAAACTACAGAACTGGAACGGTGCTCATATTCCTGGACATCCATCCCCTCGGTTTATAAAGGAGAAAGATTTACCATTTCAAGTTTGGGCAATAGAAACATGAGGTTTGTGTGTACACAAATAGTGTATTAATTTCAAGAAGAGAAAAAATATATATAAGCAAAAATATAACCTGGAATTCAAAAAGTAAAAACGATGGTATATGGTATAGTGTGTATGTGGCATTTGTGTTCTAAAATAGTATATTCTACAGTTCAGGATTAAAATTTAAAAAATATATATCTGTCTACCAATACATGTATCTGGAGTAATCTATCTTATCTTTTTCATATGTCTGTCTGTCACTACCTATCTAGATATCTATCTTTTTCTATCTATCTATCTATCTATCTATCTATCTATCTAGCTATCGTAGTACCAGATGGTATATGGTATATTTGCAGTGTGTGTGTAGGTCACATGTATGTCAATATATACTCTAGTAATTTTTGAATGAAGATCCTTCTTGAAGGAGTTGGATATAAAGACTAGGAAGACAGTAAGGCTGATTTATTAAGGGAATAAGGACTGTCCGACTAGCAAAGTGAATGTTAGTGAATAAGGAAAATCTGCCTTCACTTTGGATGCCCAATCATGTGCTAGCAACAATCCTGTTCCTTTTCATTTCCCATGGTCGTGACTGAATGTTTAAAGTGAACACAACCTCGCCTTATTCAGTAACATTTACTTTGTTAGATGGACAGTCTCTATTCCTTTATTAAATCAGCCCTATTGCCGGATGGCATACGATATAAGCAGTATGTGTCTTATGTATGTCATTGTGTTCTAGTTTTAATCGCATTAAGCTGGTTCTTGATGGTTTAGGTTGCCAATATTAATATGATAGTGTCAGATTGTATGTAGCAGAATATGTGCAGTGTGTCATATGTATGTCATTATCCAGCAGTCTTTCTACCCATATATCTATGTCAGTTAGCATATGGTAATATATATATGAAGTGTGCGTGACATACGTGTGCCATGCTTAATATTCTTGTATTAAGTTGATGCTTAAAGAATTAGGATGGAAATATTTCAAAGAGAATGAAGCACAGTAGCATAAATCCATCAATACTTTATACCAGGAGAGACGTTTTTCCACTTGATTATTTGATTTGGGCTTCATGTAGTGAAACGACCCCACTTATATTAGTGTAAAGATGTTCTGGCCCTATTGTCTTCTCTCGGTACACCTGTCCCCTGGGTGTCACCTGAGTGCTTGCTACCTGTCACACAGTCCAAACTTTGCAGGAAATGAATGTTTCACTGTTGGATTTGGGAAAATATTTATTTATACAAAACCGGTAAAGGAATAACATGTCTGCTCTGCAGACGTGACTGCTGGTGGCGCTTGATGGGGTTGATTTACTAAAGTCGAAGAAATTGTTCACCTATTTAAGTGTATGTTAGTAAATAAGGTAACCTTTTATTTACTTCAAATACCCAATCATGCGAGAGAGGAAAAAAATAAAAAAATAAAGATATTCGTTAGCACATGATTGGGTATTCAAAATAAACAGTTATTCACTTTGCAAAGGGAACATACACTTTCCACAGTGAACGGTATTCCTTTAGTAAATCAGCCCCAGTGTTATATCTTACGTTAATGCTTATGTTGCCATTTATAATTTTTATCCAGTCAGAACAGCTCTATCCATTTTTCATTTGGATGGAAAAGTTGGCATGGGCGGCACATGTCCGGGAGAAAACATCTGAAATCATATAGATCCTGGAGAAAGAGAGGACATGTGCCGTGCTAAAGAAGTTTTGGAGGTGATAAGATCCACAGTAGAGAAAAATAAATACCAGGGAGATGCTGTTTTTTTTAGCATTCCATAAGGCGGCATCTTCCCTATACGTCTCTCACTCATGCCATTATCTGCCAAGCTATATATCACAGCTATGTGAAGCTATTTGCTCAGTTCTGCAGACTGTACCATGCAGAAGAGAGTAGGGCAGATTTCCAGAGACACACACACACTCCCTTCTCCCATCTCCCTTACTGTACATATGCATATACATGAATATACCCCACCCAGAGCACAGCACACACCATCCGCCAGGTCTGCTCTCAGCACACTCTGTGCATCAGCAAGGTAAGAGCTCATCTCTCTGTATGTACTGAAGGGGGTCTTCAGCACCCCATTCACCCTGCTCCATCTGTCTTCATGGACCTAGTTCTGTGCAGGGACCTTCTTCACTATTGCCATATGTGAAATACTTTTTTTTAATCCGTCTGCTTACTTTGCATCCGCCCTTAAAGTATCTCTGTTATAATCTTTTCTCCAGCTCTTGTTTTTTTGTGTGTTTAGTACAATTCTGCTTATTTATTGCTGAAGCTTGAAATGTATGTGTATATCTAGGGATACAGGTTAACACTGTTTGGTATTTTGTACATTCCTATTATCCAATAAAAAAAAAAAAAAAAAATCAAACAAGCACAACAACAGCGTTTAGCAGCTCTGTGGCTTTTGTGTTGAAGTGATGTATATTTAAGATGGTCCAGGAAGAAAAGAGGATTTAACCCTGGTGCTCCTCATTGGTATCCCTTGGAGTATGCAGGGGAGCAGGACAAGCCCAGGAGCCCCCAAGTCCACTGGATACAAAAGCATTTAGATCGGTTTGAAGCAGTTAATCCCGTGCTAGCTGGGTACCTTTTGTTTCCGAGTCCTCTGTGGGTTTTTTTTTTCAGCTTGTCCTCCTCGCCTGATTGACTGCCCAATGGATGCTAATTATCCAAATGTCGCTCCTGTCCTTTGACTGACTTGCCATGTATTGTAGGACAACTGTCATGCATTCTGTCATTGCGGATCATATTACAATATCATCATATGAAAATGGTCCCCCCCCCCCCTTCCCAACCACCACCTCAGAAAGGCAGCTTGTGATGCAGCAGATGCTAAAGAGATTTCAGCCTTTAATTTGGGTGGAATTCAGCAGGGTCAGCGATTAGGGGCACCTAGACTTGCTGCCATTGAAATTCAAGCACGACAGAGGTATACGTTTCTGTATTTGCATAATAATATATAAACAGTCTTACTAGTGCCTTTATGATTTATAAGCTGATTTTCCTCCCTGGCAGAAGCCTGTGCAGTCACTGTGTAATGCACTTCCATTCACAGCAATTAAACTCATACCTGTCTAATTAATGCTGCTACCATACAAACACTGCTGAATTAGGACTAAGACGGTGACAGCGAGTACACCTGAGGCTTGCTGTGTGGGACGAGACGAGATTTATTTGGGTGTTTTTTGTTAAGGCTTGGAAATATTATCACTGATGCGTCTGTACATGTGAAGTGTACAGTTAGGTGGTCTGTGTGTGCTCAGCAATCAATGTGTGTCAGCAGCATCAAGAACAGGTTGTCATACTGATCCTGCTTTTCACTGAGGGGTTTTAAACGGTCAGAGTTTGCAATCAGTATTCACCATATGTACCTGGAATAGCTGAACTCATTGACCAGTGACTGATGACATATGAGAAAATACTTTGTACTGGTGTCATAGCAGACATTTACCATGGATGTGTGTTAAAGTCTACACTGTGGTCACTTCACTGCCAGAGCCTAATATTGCACATCTATTAGATCCCAAGTTCTTTGGTCAGGGACTAGGGTCATAGTGCTTAATGGGCCAGGTATATGGCCTTTCCTGATCACTTATGAATCCAGATAATCTACAATGGTAAAGGAAAATGTAAACTTATATCTTAATCTTGCTCTCTCTTTTCTCTCTTTAACTCTTTCTTTCCAATTTTCTCTTTTTTCTCTCCTTTTTTTTCTCTCGCTCTCTTTCTTTTTTTCCCCTCTTTCTCTCGCTCTCTCTCTTCTATTTTCTATCTGGAGCTCTTTCTTTCTCTTCTTTCCTACTTTCTCTTTCTTTTTTAATTTCTCTTTCTTTTTATCTCTCTCCTCTTTTCTTTCTTGCTTTTTTTTTCCATTTCTCTCTTTTTTTTCTTTCTCTTCCCCTTTCTTTAATTTTGTTTCTCTCAAATTGATTTCCTTTTTATTTCTTCTCTTCTGTCTTCCTTCCTTCCTTCCCTTTTCCTCTACATCTGAATATACACGTTTAACATCTAAGGAGACACCCCAGTGATCCAGTGAGATCTTCGTATTAATTTTATGGACAATCCTTACCTCATTGTATGGATGTGTCATTGGGGAGATGATGGACAGTGTCACACTCTACTATACATTTTGTAAACAGGATAGCCACTGAAATGTCATCACTGTCCTAGTGACAAAGAAATAATTATCTATGTATTTTGTACCGGATATTTCAGGATAAATAACAATCAGGTGGAATCTAGAAAATGTCTCCTTGTGTGTTTTATTGCTGGAGCTGGATGCATTGTTTTATATCAGATAAATAATAATAACCATCACGTGCAAGCAACTGTGGTAATGTGGGCGCATTAGGCAGCTATTTTGTTTTGTCATTGTGATTTGCAGTCCAAAGATGAGCAAATAGTCCGAATGGGGTCTGTGCTGCACGTTTTGTGGGACACCTACAGCAAGAAAGGGGAAGGGGAATGGGAAGGGGGTGGAAGAGATGTGTAGATTATGTCACTGGAAGGAAAGAAATGTGTTAAGAGAAAGCTTTGGCAATTAACCCCAAACCTTCCTGGGATGTTTGCTGTTTTTTCCTGGTCTTGTCCTGCCTTGGAGTAATTGGATACTGTTGTAAAAAAGAATGCGGATGTTTTAAGGTTTTCAGTAACACTACTTTGAAAAAAAAAAAACACGACTGTAGACAGATTTCAAGCAGACGGACCCCCTCCCCCCAAATGCAGCTATAAAACCCAAACTGTTCTCCATCATTTGCAGGAGACGTTAAAGCTTCCTATGCCAGATAATGTTCTTGAATAGGGATAGAGAAAGGACACCAAGATCTCACTGACTCAGTGGCAGGATGCCCCAAGTACTGATGAGCACTGACAACTAACCAGTGTTTAGAATGCAGACAGCCACTGATATGGGAGGTGCTTGGCTTGTGTCATTATGAAGAATCTACACCAAGCATAGCATTTTTAGTATTCTTGTTTTGTTGGAAGGCCACTTGGTAAACAATTATAAAGTTGTTAAGGAACTCTACAATTAACACAGGTGCACTGAAACAGAGTATTTATTAGTAGTACTAGTACATTCTTCTAAATATTTTATTATAGGAACAACTAACAATTAGCCCCTTTCATCAATTCAATTCATTTTACTCTGCGTTGTATGTTTAGTTGTTTAATAATTATTATTCTTTTGATATTATATTTGTATTCATAATTCACATAATGTAGCATGATGTATTAAATTACAAGGGCTACTGTATCCACTGAACCCTCCAGTCTCTTGGTACATCCCGAAAATAAAGTAGATAATGGGCAATGGCTTTAGTTATTCCATGACAGGACAGTGCCATTTATTAACACTATGACTATGTAGTCTGCACTACAAATACAATAGTATAACATCTGTGAAACTTCCCTCATCCTCCACATCTAAACGGATATTCAGGTTCCAACTTTTTTTTAGGATGCTCATATATTTCAAAGGCTTTTAGGGTTGTATCACATGATTTATATGTGCCTAATTTTTTACGGTCTTTCTAGTTTATTTTTTTTTTTCTTTAAAGCTGTATACATGATTTTGGCATTTATCGCTCTTTTCTCGGGCTCCTTATTCCTAAAGCACACTAACAAACTTGGTAAAGATTGGTAATAGGGAGCTGACTCCGCAGCCCATAGAACAAACCTTGTTGGGGATGTAATGTATGAATGAGGGGTTATTTCCCTGGTAAATCTAAGCTGTGTGCAGGTAATCTCCAGAGACCCGGGTAGCAGTAGATGTGATCTTACTGTCAGAAAGCAAAGTGCCTCATGTATTAGCAGCACATCAATGCCTATGAGTAGAGGAACAGACACACAAAGCATAAACAATTCAGTTAGCAGGAACACAAAGCATTAGGTCCTTGCTCCACATCCCATCAGCACCTGTGTTTGCTATATATACATCATTGTCTCCCTCGCAGCCTCCTGGATATTAGTGAGAGGTGCCGGCTTGTTATACACAGTGCACAGAATGAATGGATCAGGCCACATTTCCATGTGAGTAAAATGATTAATTACCCAGTGTCAGTCACTGATCTATGAAGACATAACACCACAGCAGACAATGTGCAGGATGCCCGAAGCTACAACCATGTTTTAATTCCTGGTTTATTGTATGCTCTGCTATATATTAAGTCTTAATAACCGTATGAGACTTGGGAAACATATGACAGATCAATCACACCGTTCCCCTCCTCTCTACCCACTGATTCCCCTTAACTCTTTCCTCACCTGGCCCATCCCACCCATGAAGCTTATCTGTTACAAATGAGACAGTCAGGATTAGCTTGTCTTGTGGCTCCTGCATCAGGTTCCCAGCAATTTGTAGGCTCAGCCTTGTGCCTTCTGCAAGGTCGCTTTGTTGGGCTTTAGTCACACTAGCTGGGCTGGGAGCTGGTATTGGCTCTGAGCTCCTGCTAGATAACAGATGGTATACTAGAGCTGATTACGTTACTACACAGAGGCATCGGCTGGGGAGTCCCAACATTTATGATTTGTTCACCTGTCATCTACTTGCAAAATAAGAGATTGTGGGAGCACATCGTCGAGAATAGAGCTCTCTCCTTGTCTCAGCACAGCAAGGAACAAGCCCAAGATAGCTACTTAATTCCCCTTTTTAACCATGTAAACCAGTAGGGGCTAAGCCTTTCTTTCAGCTCTAAAACTCTATTTCACAATATCTTTACCTCTTATAATGAGAATGAATCTAATTTATATACCGTATAGACTCAATTCACAAAACATAAACACAAGGAATATTCTCTTTATTTAGCCACCTGACTTAAAGTTTCAGATCTCAGCTGCAAATATTTGTCCCTTTTTTGTAAATAAGGATCCTTATCCTGGTGTCCTAACTTTATGAATTGAGCCACCAAGTTTTCTCCTTGCAGTTCCATGTTGAATGACTTTCACAGGGACTGGCTCTGCTAGCAGTGATCAGCTGTTTTGGGCATTGCCCCAGCACTTTGGGGCACATGGGGTTAAATCACCTATTTCCTTTTAGACCGAATCATAAAGTCTTTGCTGCTCTTGTACAGGAGGCTGCTTGGCCCTGGGTTTGGTCTCAGCAGATCCCACAGGCGCCAGATTAGGCCGCTACTTATAAATTCTGAAAGGTCCTCTTGTGTTTATAAGGAAATCTCTACAAGGATAATACCTAGCACTGCTTTACTCGCCAGAAAAACATAAACATATTACAAAAAAATAAAAGTTTATACCTCAATATCATGCGATTTCATTTCAGTAGGTATTGTGAACATTAACTGCAGTCTGGTCACGACTAAACATAATTTTATATAACATTTTACTCTGCAAATATCATATTTATGACAAAGGAACAAAATAAATAAAGGGGGGGGGGGCAAAATATGGTTGAATCCATTAGCAATATGTATTCAGCTAAAATTGTTTATTTTTCTCGGAAT
>NW_017306516.1:773432-775957 GCF_000935625.1 Nanorana parkeri | reverse complement strand
TATTATATTTATTTTTATATCTTTTTTTTATTTTATTTGGGTGAGCACTGAGCAGATTATTCCCTGACAACTGGTAACATAACATAGCAAAGGACTGTTACACTTTGATTGACATTTCATATTGTCATATCATGTCTAAATATTGCAGGACCCCACTCCAGGTGCATCATGGAGTGGAGAACAGGGGTTCCCTTTTCTGCACTTTGTCCTGATTCAGGCATGGAGAACAGGGGTTCCCTTTTCTGTACTTTGACCTGATTCAGCTAAATTGAATAATGTAGTTTACTGATTAAATATTTCACCTCCCAAACCAAAACCTTTTTTTCTGATTGAGTTAACACATGCCTTGCCACGCATCTACATTGTATTCAACCTCCGGGGTTGTAAGGGGTTAACCCTGTAGCATCACTCCCCTCCTTTTTTTCCGGATGTTAAAATAAATTCACATTGCCAGGATGCTTTCGTTTTAGAGATGGTTGTATTTCTGTTCATACGGAGTGATCCGTTTGAAGAGGGCAGCATGCTTTCCTGGCACGTTTTACTTCATCATTGCTGCACATTGTTCACTCTTAAAGCTGATCACCGCCAGGGAATCAAAGTAAGGGTTATTTATGGCAAAAACATGATCACTGCACACCTATCTGTAACGAAAAAAACCACAACCCCAAAACAAACAGAAAAAGGAAAAACAGCAAACACAAACAATCAGCTACAAGCAAATAAGTCCAGGATCTGCAGCCGCATCTATCGTTTGTATGTCATCTAAACAAACATGAAAGAAACAGTGAAGCAAGTGTAGCTTCCCTAACAGCAATAAGCTAAGGGAGAGAGGATGATTTATGAATGTGAATCTAAGAGAGAAGAGCAGTCCCAGAAGATGCACTGCCTGTGTCTCCTGTGACATTGGGGTACGGGGTGGCATTTTGAAAGAGAGAGTAGTATAACCCTCTACTGGAGAAAACTGATCCATCCCCCCACCCCTGTACACACCGTTCTATAATAAGCAGCCAGTGGCAGGCTACAGCCAATCAGCAGATGGCATGGCCCTGACGTCAGAGGCCTCGTAGAAAAGGTGCAGTACTCACTGCACAGAGGACTGCAGAGCAGGAATAAAGAAGAGAGCTTCTCACTTTAAGGGATTACACCAAGTCCATGCAGAAGACCCTCCTCCACCATTACTCACACACAGCCCTGCCTGCAGGAGCAAAAAACTTAACACAACAACGGTCCATAGATGATCAGCAGGACACACCATCCCCAAGTTTATCCACTAGGCAAGATCCTGCGATAAATAAATCACAATTTCATTTCTGCGTGCAACCTGCATCTTTTTTTGTCTGACAGCAGCGCTTGAGGAACCTTGGCACGTCTCAATAGTAACTTTAGCTCCTCGTTGGAGAAAATTATCTAGGATGTTGCTGATGATTGGATCCTGTCCCTGCTGCACTGGCATGATGGAAAGGGGCCTAGATGCCTAATTTCGACACTTGCAGCTCTTTCATCCTGCTGCCTTCTATACGGTGACCCAGAAGAGATCTTCTGCAGCTTCGCAGACCACCTGAGGATCTTCTGTAGCGATGTCCTTCATGTTAGACTTGTAATCCTCAGATCACCATCACATGACATTCCTCAGGAAGGACAGCTCGGGACTTTGACTTGATTTTTGTCACCTGGTGGCTTTTGGTTTCATCGTTTCGTCAAGGACAACCTCAGAAAACTGCCTCTGGGTGGACAATCAATGCATGGCTTAGGAGTCCAGTTTATGGAAATAGGCTCCAGCTTCCACAGCATCTGTAAAGATTCCCACGCGTGTTTTTTCCACGTTCCAGAGATGCTTTTCCACAGCTTGTCAGGGGGGGAGATGCATGGGGTCATCGATGAGATGGACAGAAGATCCAAAAGTGAAAGCTCCGCTATCAGCTCTGCTATAGACAGAGGGGAGACTGAGACGGTAGGTGGGGAGGCCCAGGACTGTAGGGTTCAATTATCTAAAATACCAATTATCGAAGACAACAAAATCATTACAATCAGATCCAGCTTAGACAGAGAAATAAGCACATGAATACGTGTGCTCCACCACTGTATTGTATCTGTGTGTGTGTGTGTGTGTGTGTGTGTGTGTGTGTGTACTTCATTTCATTGTAACGTATGCATGATGTATCATTGAATTATTATATATCTACGAGGGAAGCATAACCAGATAATGCTACTAATATAAATGAAGTGTGCTTCTACATGCAGCCAGCTGTTCAACGCTTCCTATTTACTTCAATGGATTTCTGGACCATTTAGTCAGAAATGTGGCAACAAACGTCAACCAGATCAATTTCACAAGTGAACTCTGCACATACGTTTAAATAAGTATTAATAAATAGTTAAACCCAGAATAACAGAGTAATGTCATATGATTAGAATGTACATTAAACATAAGCAGAGCACTCTGTAATTGCCTCCAAAGTTGCTACCCTAGTGGATGATAAAATATAATATATATGTATAAATAAACAAATATATATATATATATA
>NW_017306516.1:772328-773112 GCF_000935625.1 Nanorana parkeri | reverse complement strand
TGTGTAATAGATTCGTTTGCCAAAAGATCGTGCCATTACACATGTCTTAGATTACTACCTCACATAGACTTATTAACAGTTAACAATCCCAATATTTCAATATTTTTATATTTTTTTGAACAGAAATTGACTTAATGTAGTAACTATTAGAACTGAATTTGATTTATCATATGAGGTGATGTATTTCATAAGTGCATGTCACGTGGTCCCACAATAACCATCTATCCTATTATGTTTACACGGCATATGTGTACAGTAGCTTTTGGAAAACTAAAATCACACACGTTTGGATATACTTGTACTGTACATGTACTATATTATTGTGACATTTGTATTTCACGCTTCTAATAGCCCATAGAGCAGTGCGTCTGTGTGTTTTCAGACTTCCACATTCATGGCGGGCTAGTCTCGATTTAGACATTATAACATTACCAAAATGCGTTTAAAGCTAACACAAATATATGAATACTTCTATTAAATGATGATCTAACTGCTGGTATACAGCGATTTCCTCTATTTGCGATTCTTTGTGAATACCGGTAGTTGGACTTTGGTGAAGCTGCTTCTCTAATATTATCGATTTTTAGAAGACTTTTGCCCTTGCTGATCTTGCATGAAATAGGAGACAAGCTTTACCTATGATTTTGTATGAACCTTAGTCTCACTTATAGGTAACAGGTTATATATGTTAGATTTAAAAAAATATTTATTTTCACTTTAATAACTATAAGCCGGTGTAGGAAGCCAGCACAACTTTCATTAATATGTAAATATATATAGTTTA
>NW_017306516.1:770096-771900 GCF_000935625.1 Nanorana parkeri | reverse complement strand
ATTATATAAGTTTAGTGCTCCCAGCCAACACATCCCATTAGCTAACATATATAATTTTAATTATATATCAGCTCTTATATATAACAAGAAAATCTACATTTGGATCCACTATGTCCATATGAAAATGTATTTTGCCTTTTTAAAAATGCATACAAGGCAAAATGTACTATATAACGTTATTTATCATTTGTGACTACAGATCAAATAATAAAAGCATGGTTAGGGTGACTTGTACCAGGCTTTTATCAAACCAAATAATTCCCAAGTGATCGGCTTAAACTATTTTTAGAAGTAATATATATCTGATATAAAATCATTAAAAATGAACTAATTTGTGGCAGTAAAACTTGTTTTATTTCACAGTTTATTGTTATTTTTTGTTGTTTCACCACTGTAGTAACTTCTTTGGTTTAATAGTGAGAAATCTGTGGATGGGATGTTTACCGATTGTGTCTTTGTGCCCCCTTTTCTGCTAGACGATGCCCTCCATCAGCAATGACAGGGCTGCCTTGTGTGCCGGTTGTGGGGGAAAGATCTCGGATCGCTACTACCTCCTGGCAGTGGACAAACAGTGGCACATGCGCTGCCTGAAGTGCTGTGAATGTAAATTAAACTTGGAGTCAGAACTGACCTGCTTCAGCAAAGATGGCAGCATCTACTGCAAAGAGGACTATTACAGGTACCAATACTCCCTGCCCCCAATACCTAACATTACCAAGCTCACCCCTTTATTTATGAATGCACTAAGCATACCTTAACTTTTTTTTTTTTTACAAACAGTATCTTTACCATGAGGCAGATTCATGAAACCATTACGCAGTTATTTCAGATCTATAGGAGATCAGTAAAGAGATCATAAGATCAGTAAAGCTAACACACCAGGATAAGGATCCTTTTTTTTTTTTTTAAGTGACAGTTATTTTCAGCGGAGTCCAATGAGATTTTAAAAGTGCAGTCCCATGGCAAAAAATAAAGATCCTTATCCTTCTTGGTAAAGTTTTGTGAATTGAGCCTTAAGGCTCAATTCACAAAGCTAAGGCACCAGGATAAGAATACGTATGTAAAAGCTGACAGTTATTTTCAATCCAATGATATTTGAAAATTACAGTGACATGGCAAAAAATAAAATAAAATAAAGATCCTTATCCCAATGTTAAAGCTGTGTGAATTTAGCCAATATATTGTGTAATCGGAGGTTGGATTGTGACTGTTTTAGAATCGAAAATACCCCATCCTGGTTCATAATAAATATATAGATATCAGCCAGTTTTACAGCTCAGCTTCTTTTTAATCTTAATGTATAATATTAACCTCCACTAGGCTCACGATATTAAAAAACGAAAAAACAACAACAACTATACAAGACATAAAACGTGAGATCACACGAGGTTGTGATTACAGATCACTTTCTACCATATTAATATTTCAGTCTATAAGCCTTGGCAGACTTATGAACCTTCTACGCTGTAAAACGCTAAAACAATATTTCTGCTGCTGTCCAATAAAATAGAAACTTCTGATTTTCGTATAAAAGTGGGGAGGGGGCACATTTTATTTTACGGGTTGCCATGTTCATTTCAGTTTGAGAAGTGCGAGGTTCCTCGGGAAATACTTGATTAATATGGAACAGGCGTTGCGGTTAATGGCCGGCAGGGAATGGGTTAATCGGAGCGCTACTGTATTGCCTAGTCGTTTTATTTGGCCCTCAGTTCCGAAGTGCTTCGGATGGACGGTACTTGTGAAGGATTTATGGACAAAAAAAAAAAAAAAAAATCTTTTTTGAAAATATTTTTTAAAAAAACTT
>NW_017306516.1:759465-770054 GCF_000935625.1 Nanorana parkeri | reverse complement strand
GATGGGCGGGTCTTTGGAAGGATTTATGGGAAAAAAAAAAAAAAAAAATCTATTATGTAAATATATTTTCAAAAAACTGTTCAGAATATTTTAAAATATGGTGAATATGGATATGGGGATGATCATTCAGATCATTATCAGATACAAGTTTTCTATGTTTCATTTTTCATTTTATGGTAGCAAGATGTTTAATTATTGCCAACATTGATGTATCAGTTTCCTGTGCCCCACCATACTAAAGTTTAATTGTGGTTGGCCTTTCCACGTACAGCCATTTTTCAATAAGCGTTAACGCCAGGGCTAAATAGTAACAGTCACCTTTTTGGAGTTTTTCAGTGAGCGTTAGCTCTTGTGCCATTAGGTTTTGGCAACCTTTTTGTGGTTACCTTTTTGTAAATTTACAGTGACCATTTACGCTGGGGCGGTATAGATACTTGCGCCTTTTTGGAGATTTACAGCGACCATTAACGCTAGGGCTGTATAGATACAATAACATTTTTAGAGTCTTTCAGTAAGCTTTAACTCTATGGTGTATATATGGTATATATGGTGACACTTTTTCGGAGTTTTAAGACTATAAATGTTTGGGCTTTCTGCACGATTAGTGTTTTAGGGCTTATGAACATTAAGGATCTTAATTTTAGTTTTTGGGCCATCTATATAGTTACAGATAGCAGTATGACTTTCCAGTTAGGACAATGGCCTCCTTAGTAGAAATGGGACCCCTTTCCCAGTCCCATCTTGCCTTCCCAAGTCGTGGAATAATAAAATAATACAAATCTGAAACCTCTTCCTTTTCATACGCCATAATGCCTCAGGGTATAGAGGCAGGCTGGTATTTGCTGTTCTATATGAGGAAAACTATCTGATTGTACCATCATCTTTAGATCTACCATCAACCATGTAGCATAAGGGCTTGCCTAAATTTGTCTTCCTATTACATAGTTTTGGTAAAGCTAAATGAGATTGCACAGACATGGTACAATCAAATTGCATAGTGTATGGCCAGCTTTAGAAGACAGCAGTGTCTGCAAATGAGGGGACATTGACAACTAGGATTGACTGTAGAGAAATGACAAATATCTGCCTCCTTAGCATGCAATCTAATTGTGAACTTGCTCTGATTCTACATCTGCAGGAGGTTTTCCGTCCAGAGGTGTGCAAGATGCCACTTAGGAATCTCTGCCTCAGAGATGGTCATGAGAGCAAGGGACTTGGTGTACCACCTCAACTGTTTCACCTGCAACACTTGCAACAAAATGTTGACCACTGGAGACCATTTTGGCATGAAGGACAACTTGGTCTACTGCAGGCTCCACTTTGAGACTCTGATCCAAGGAGAGTACCAAGTCCATTTCAATCACTCGGATGTGACATCAGGGAAGGGTTCGGGACTGGGGTCTGGGACTACCTCTGTAGGGCTGCCTTATTATAACGGTGTGGGGACTGTGCAGAAAGGGAGGCCAAGGAAAAGGAAGAGCCCGGGGCCCGGCGCAGACTTGGCAGCCTACAACGCAGGTAAGCAAAGCAGCAAGGCTCGTTCATTTCTAATGCAATGTTTTCCTCTTGATTACACAAAACAGCTTCCATTTATTAAATCTCAACTGATAATAATAGCCTAGCTGGGTATAATTATTTGCATCAAGTGCTGTCAAGCTGGTAATTGCAGGAGCTAGAATCTTAGCATTTTTTCACTTCAGGTAGAAAAACAATGAATGGAAATCAGGTAGAAGAAATGAGGGGGCTAGTCACTGGCAGATGTCTTGTTAGCAGCAGGGATCATTGACCTATGGGGGCTGCTGGGCATTAATGAGGTAGCTCCATCTGATGAGGAACTACAGGTCCCAACAATCCCGCCAACAATCTATTGTCTGTCTTCATGCAGATGTATTTGCCATCTATCGACTAGTCTATTGGGCTGCTTTACTGAAGGAGTTGAGAATCTTCATTCACAAATAGTGTGAATATTCGTTAATTATTCTGCACATATTTAACGTGAAAAGGAATTTGCTGTATCTATCATTTATTAATCTATATGTTTATAATCTATTATCGATGTGTTAGATAATAATTAAATGGATAATAGGCAGATAGATCATTATTATTATTATTATTATTATTATTATTATTATTATTATTATTATTATTATTATTATTATTATCATTATCATTATCTATAATTTATCTATCTATAATCTACTATCTATTAATAATCTATCAATCAAGTATTATCTATCTATCTATCTATCTATCTATCTATCTATCTATCTATCTATCTATCTATCTATCTATCTATCTATCTATCTATCTAATCTATCGGTCTGCCCAGCGATCGGACCGGGTAGGGGTTAAGCAGGTGTTCAAGGTGACAGCACTGAGTAGAGTGTTTGTTAATCGCAGGTGATTTGCAGAAAGCTCATGTAAGTAAGTCGTGCGGCTCCTGCATCAGGTTTCAGTCTGCACAGAAGCATTCCATAAATAACAAAAATAGGCTGTGACTGCGGCTACCCTGACAGTATTTGCTTTAATAATTACCATCAGTACCACAATTCTAGCGTCTGCTTTATAGATCACCTAGGTTCACCCCATAAAATGGCAACTCTCTTATTTCAAGAGGGAGAATTCATTTGGTTTTATCCCACCCCTTCCTGCCACCATATTTTTTTCTAAAGGAGACCTATGCCTCCTAATTCTGTTATTATACATGCGAATAGCTCATGTGTTCATAGACAAAGATTTCGGATACATTTCGATATGGGAGATGTTTGTGTATTAAATAGACAATAAAATGTGATACACTGCATTTGTACAATCTATTATTAAATGCAGAATAAAAAGAGGTCAAGGAATTATGTGGGCACAATGTAGGCAAAGTATCACAAGGTGCAGAAGATAATTTTACTGTGTGACAGTTTAAAAAACAAACAAACTTCCAATTACATCGGCGCTAATCACAACGAATCTAGATATTATTGTTCACAATGATGATGAGTTTTATACTTTGTTATATTACGACACTTCGATATAATTGCTGGGTTAACGTAATTATGGCTACAGTAACAAGGTCCTTTAGTTACTGAGGTGCAATAAAAATATTACATTTTAATTTAGAGTTTAGTATTTATGTAGAAGGTTTAATTTCCGTTGAATATGGAGGTGTATGTATAAATGTGGATATGTGTGTGTGTGTGTGAGAGAGAGTGAGAGTGTGTGTGTGTGTATATATATATATGAGTAGGTGGGTGGGGGGTAATTATAGTGTATTGATCAGGTTATTTCAGAACAGTCTGATATCATAAATATGTAATTTAATATTAATTCACTTTTTTTTTTACTGTTGTGACGGTGAGTAGAGAATTTTGCAAATCATTTTATTATAAATGCTGGATTTGTGGGTTCATAAAACAGTTTACTTAAGCCCCAGCTTAAGCTCCAACTGCGTTACTGTCGAAGGAGGCAACGTTAGGTTTTTCCAAACGCAAAATGCTGACTTACTTCTTCCAGGAAGTCATATCTCCAGGGGTGAGAGACGATCAAAAACTACATTTCTGGTCCAGTTGGCACCAAATGGGTTAACAATTAACCATTTAGAAACGCAGCACTCTCCCTGTTAATCCTGTTTAGTCCTCTGTTCATTGTATACTGGGGTAAAGGGTCCATTGTGGCCCAGAAATTGCTCAGGGTCTGGAAGCTTCAGCTGGGGTAGTTTGGATGTGGATGGATCCTGACAGGCAGAAAATAGCTCAGAAGGGAACTGAACTTCAAAAAGCCCCCCCCCCCTCCTCCCTCTTTCTTTCCTTCTCCTTTAAGTGACTATGTGGTGATGATTTCTCCCATGTCTTGTGTAGGATGGGAATTGGAAGAGTAGTGATTGGGGCAGTGTGACACCCAGGAACACCTGTGATGTGTACACGGATTATGTTCCCATATGCCTTCCCACAACTATAAGGAACTAGCAAAACGGAGGCTGTGTCCTACACCGCCTCATAAGTTAACTTGTTATGACATCCCTGTGAACTAACGTTGAAGTCGGATCGGTTGCCATGGGCAACAACTCTACTTATCCAGTTTAGATTCATCAGCCTTATTTTGAACTCTGTTACTGCAAAGTGCCCTAAGGGGTGTGTGTAACATGGAAGGGTCTCTTTTATTTTGGGAATCCACTCTCTTTCTACCAATATCTATATTTCTATATTAGTGGACGTGTAAAAAATGATGTCCATCTCATCATCAATCACTCCCTAACCCCAGTTTTGCACGTGGGGTGTAACGTGTAAGTAGCTGATCAGTTTGGAAGACCATCATGTTATAAGGCTTGTTTGACTTACTATTGAGTTAAAAGGAACTCCGACTGTCCGTATTGACACAGGAATTATAGTTCGATAATAGACAGACTTATACCCTCTGGAGTCTAGTTTGTAGGGCCACTGAAGCCGAATACCTATATAAGGACTTAATTCCCAGGAAAATAAAAGAAAGTATAGTGAATGCATGGTGAAAGTTTATTGTGACTGTCCTCTGTATTGTGCTGGATTTAGCTCTCACTCACTATTGTGAACTGGCCTTTTCTTGAAGACAATGGTGAAGTTAATGCGATAGGAAATGAGGTTTCTAAGTACTTGGTGCCCCCATTTTGGAATCATTTAAGAAAAGGAAAATTTGGAACGCAAACTGTGCAATCAAAAGAAGTTAGACATTTTTTAATTAATTCCAAACCAACTAAAAGTCAGATATATTCCTTCCAGGTACTGTATTAAAGCAATTCATTATATAATATGTATTGTCAAGTAGCATTCGAACTCGCCATGTATTTAGGTAATGAAACGTATTTAGTCAATTAAATGAAGATAAAATTGTTTCCGGTGTTAAGGAAATATTTTCTAGGATGAGAAAAGTATAAAACGTAATATTTCTACCTTTCCTCCATAAGAGATATTTATGTTGAATAAAAACTTTAACGAAAATTTAAAATACTTTGAAACATCAGTGACATGAAATAGGGGAGCTTAAATGATGTAAACACACAAATAAGATTTCCCTGAAATATGACGGGTAATAAATATTTTTACTTATCTGTCGATTTGGTGCTAAAGCCAATTATGGTTCATTAAAAAGTACAAACGAACTCCAATGCTTCTATCTTGACATATTTTCTTCTTTATCCGACGTCTCTGTATTAATCCCATTCTCTACTATACACACTTACTTTGAATGGTATACCTAAACAGAAATATAAAACTGTGCTAAAACGGATTTTTAAATGCTAGGACTAAATATTGTGGTTTAATCTGACACAAAGATGCGAGACTTCTGGGAAAGCCAACACTTCAGCCTTGCGTGCTATACGCATTTCATCCCCTATTCCCACTGAAAATCGATAATTACCCAAGGATTATTCAAATAGGAAATCTTATACACTATAATTATATTACAGCAGAGGGACCCATTTACAGATGTAAAAAAATCACGACTCACAGACCTTTCTTTAGAAGAAGAAAATAAAGAAGGCACCAATGCAGCCCGTGAAAAGACAGTTTTTCAAAACAGAATATGTTTGATCATTGCATCACAATAATCATTGTAAATAATAATTCAGCTTTTAAGTAAATGTATACTTTGTTTATATAATACATATAAAATAACAATATTTGTGATGCTCCTTATTTCAAAAGTATTAAGTAGAAAAGACGACAGATTCTGTAGCTGCATAAAATTATTCCGTTTCACTTTTTTTCTATTAATTATAAATGTGTAGAAATAAAAACAAAAACAAAACGTTTCAGCGTTTGTCCTTTAAAAGCAACTTGAATTGACAATTGTTAAAAAAAAAAGAAAGCTTTCCTGAATTAGATTACAATTGCAGCTCTCTTGCTCCCCCTAAAGACGATTCGGAGAGGGTGCACGAGACAATTCTTATTTCAATGTCCACGGGGGCCGATTTACTAAGGTTCTAATCTCGCGCAATTTGTAAATCCACTTTAGCACATCGCAACCCAAAGAGTGCTGTGTATAAAAACACAGAACAGACATTTCCGATAAAAGCTGATCAGCCAGTCTTTATCTGATGGCAATCGCAAAATATTAGTCATGCTTTGCATGAAAATCAGTACACTGACTTTTAAACAACAGCTAACTAAAATGTAGGGGACATAAATGTACCAAAAAGTAGAATTAACACTCAGAAGGCTCAGTTCAGGAAGCTAAAACACCAGGATGAGTATCCTTATTTTTAAAAAAGTGACAGTTATTTTCTACTGGGTCCAATGAAATTTGAAGATTACAGTCACATGGCTGAAATAAAGATCCTTTTCCTCCTGGATAGCTTCATGAGTTTAGCCTATAGACTGTATATAAAACATATAAAAAAGATATTTCTATGTATTAAAAAGAATTGAAGTATTATTAGAAGGCATGGTTAGGTGACATTCTTTATTTTTAATATTTGATCTTATATGATATTTGAAAAATAATTTGAACAAAGCTAAAAACAAAATATACAATATAAACTTGTAACATTAATAATGACTGATCTAAAAAGACACAGCTACACCTAAAACACAATCCACTTATTGATATATTAAAGAGACAGTACAAAATAATGTACAATTCTGAGTCAGGGAATCACAGCCCAAAAAAGTTGCTTTAAAAAAAAAAAAGATTGACGCTAAGAAATATGCTATTGAGAGAAGAAGTATTCTCATAGTAACAGCAATACCTATAGAAAGGCACCACTAGTAATATTTTTAGCCATACATGTTGATTTATAGTCGATCACGACTGTTAATGCTACATTTGCATTACATGTATACAGTATCAGACGGTTGATTTCTCACTGCTGATTACTTGACAATGGCAATTAAAAAGTTTATTGTCGCAGATTGCCCCACAGTAACATCATTCTGACTCACAATGCCATTCACTTTAAATGTTGCATAAGTAATTTATTAATACAGAGTAAACTAAAAATGAAAGCATTATCAAGTTATCGCAGTGTGATTTTATAAATATACTGTACGTTGTAAACAGAAAAAAAAAAGGTGCGTGGACATGCAACAGTTTTCTAATGTGATTAGTGTCTAGATTAAAAATACAATGTAATAGAAAGTTTGTACTAAGTGCGGCCATATTGAATAACTATCTGCAGTATCAAGACACAGAAAAGTAGCAAAAGCACCTATAGTATGCAGGTGTTGCAGAGGTGATAGAGATAAAGATAATCTGTGAGGTAACATCAGTGTGATGCAGCAGCCTGGGTAATAATTTTTCTAATTATTGCTGCCATTGCCAATTAATAAGCAGTGGAAAAATAGCAGTTGTGCACAAAACTTGGAGGTGCTCTTCATTGGTAGCCTGGACAATTCTATGGGGTTGTTTTACTAAAGGCAAATAGGCTGTTCACTTTGCAAGGAGATTTTCCATTAGGAGGGGAAGCCCTGCTGACTTCCTTCATCCAATCATGTGCAAGCAAAAATACATTTAAAAAAAACAAATTCCGTGCACATCAATTGGGTATTGTTTACAGAGCACATCATTTTCCTAACATTCACCAAGTAAGCTAAAGGGAAAATTCCCTTGCAAAGTGAACAGCACATTTTTCCTTTAGTAAATCAACCCCTATGTGTCTAGCCAATGCAGAGAAAAATACACTGCATACTGTGTAACACGGCTACATTTGCGGACACTGGCAGATTTGGTAAAAACACAAAACTGTAATTACTAAAATGTTGCCTGCACAAGTGCCCTTTTCTCAGAGACAGATTCTCTTTATATAAAAGGCACCAAAACCTTTAATTTTCCACTGCTGATTACTTGACAAGGACATCATGAATTAAGAAGTAAAATCAATATCTGTAGTGTCGCAGTCTGCCCTACAGTAACTGACTCACATGTGACATATTCACTCTAAATACTGAATAGCTAATTTACTAATGCTCTGTAAGCTCTGTGTTTATATGAGAGAGTGTTTGTGTACATATTTGGTGGGGGGAAGGGGGATTACACCTAACTGAACTGACAGTTTGAAAAGTTCTATTTGTCTAAAAGAAAAGGAAAACAAAGCCACTGTTTAAAACAAGCAACTATTTGTTGCTTGTTTTAAAGTATACTTCTGTGTTACTTTATTGTTCTATATGTCTTCAATGTCTTCATAGGTTACCATAATTCCCTACAGGAAATTTTGCTCAGGCCAGGGAGAATGGCAACATTGGGGATGCTTTAACACAAAAAGTAATTTTTCCACTACACTGTACAGTATTTAACCTAATGTGCCATCTACTAAATGTGAATAAGCACAGGCTAAGATGAAAATGATTAATTTAGTAAATCACCTACGAATAGTAACAGTATCTAAGATAAGATGTTCTAAAACGATCATTCACTCTTACTGTTTAACAGCTATTCACTTTCACTGTCTAAAATTTACACAAATTTGCCAAAGTACATAAATAAGTGGACACCACACCTACACCACATATACTGAAACTATCTGATCATAATTACTGTCATTTTCACAGGCTGGAAGGGTCAATGGATTAAATGTCTGAAATATTCTTAACAAGAGACTTTAACTTTCGACACAATTTTTTATGAAGTACCCCTTGTTTCAAACATTTGTTTAAAAAAAAAAATCTTGGATTGGTCAATTTGCATAGATGTCCTACAGTTACTTCTGTTTCTGTAGTGTGAATTACTGTAAAAACATGGGCAGTAAAATTCTGCAGGAGAATAAGCGGGTGCTGTTTTAAACAAAATAAGCACCTGCATTGCTATTTTTGTACTAAATGACATGCCATAATATAAAATAATTTTAAAAATAATAATGTAAAAAAAAATGATAATAATGTAAAAAAACAACAATAATATACATTCAATACAACGTTGAATGTACGTATAACCTTCAGTGAATCGGCCTACACTGTAAACAAGATAGTAACTAAACTTTTGTTTGCTACTCTCTGATGTCTGTATCGGAGCTTACATAAGGCTAAGGACCGTCCCCTTGGGACCATGTCATAGTTCTTCAGTCTGGTGATTGGCTGCCCAGGCACTGCACTTTGCATGAGAGAAAGGAAGGAAGGAAGGTCACATGCTCCCCCATACCGGGAAGTATAGGGTATATTTAAGGGCTCTGTCTGGTGGGCAAAATGGTGGGAAAGCGGAGGAAAAGTAAGTTTTTGTTGCAGATGATGTGGGCTAAAAAGCTACCAATGGGGCAAAGTGAGAGGTCTACTTTGAGTAATATTCAAGCCTGGCTTTAGGGATCCTTCATGTGATATTGCAGGTGCGAATACTTCATATCCGTAACTATGAAGTGCAAAGTAAAATCTATCCAATGCAATCTTTGCACTAAAATGGGGTCAAGGTCACATCACAGAATTTAGAATCTCTTCAACACCCACAGTATTAATATCATACACAAATACTGCAATGCATTATGTATGACCTTATCACAGGCTATTTAATGAGTTAATTATATCTATTCCCACAGTGGCAGACATAATGCAGTATCATTGCTGCCAAGCTGTCATTCTTATACTATGACTTGTAATTAACTCTGCCACGTTTGACGGAGGTTTAATGGCTTGGTATGTCAATAGAGTGACTCTGCAGGTCTGTAAACTTCCTTTTGTGTTTGCTTTTTTTTGTTTTTTTTCTTCTTTTATTCCAAACAGGGACAACATGCCATTGTTACCTGCCCGTCTTCCTATAGCATGTGGATATTTATAAAATACCATCTTGTCTGAGGTTAACTAGTCAAGGCGTTTTGTACCATTAGCACCTAATAAATGTTTCATTACTAGTATTTGCATCTGGGCACAAGTTTTAAGACTTATTTAAACTCTTAACTGAAACCCCCCCCCCACTTACATGTAATCTTTTAATGAAAAGAAAAAAAAATGAATGGCATTTATATATTATCTAGAGTATAATACAATCTTGTAGAAGCCTGAGGTTTCCTATGCTTACATTATTGTGCACTTAATGCTTTCTTTGACAATGTTGTCAGAGTACTCTGTAACTATGCTTATTCCAGGGCCCAGGTATAGCAGAATACTTAAAGTTCATTAAATATCCAAGTTCCAATGAAATCCTAGGCATAGGGGTAACTTGCACTGCGTACCACGTGCTGTTCAAACATGAGCATCAATATTTATTCTTTTTAAATTTGGTTTTGATTAGTATAACTCTTAGTATACACACACACACACACACACGCAAGTACACATTCCCTTAAGATGACTTTACATGCCTTTTTTTATACTCATTTTGAAAAAACAAGGCCATACATAAAACTGTAGGAAGCCCCCCCCCCCTTTTAAAAAGTACTTATTTTATTTCATACACTCCAGCATTGGGTTTGATTTGTTTTACATCTGTTAAATATCTCTTCCTATTGGACCATAAAACCAAGCCAGGCATCGCTTTCCTACATAAGCTAATCAGTCTTACAAAAACATGGCTGCCTAAAAAACTGTTAAAACGCCTCATTTTAGGAAGTTGCACAAATATATACAGATTGCTGTTATGAATGTGAAGAACACAGGTCATTTTTTTAATATAATATTTTATTTTTATTATATTTTTATTTA
>NW_017306516.1:747504-759424 GCF_000935625.1 Nanorana parkeri | reverse complement strand
TGTGGAAAATGACATACATAGTACAAGCAATGCAGCCCACTGAAAAGCCTGTATATATATATATAGATCTATATATAGATCTATATAGATCTATATATAGATCTATATATATATAGATAGATTTATATATATATATCTACACACACACAGATTTTAGGTACAGTAGCTATGCATATATTGATCCAGAGGAAATGTTTGACTGGCCATTATTTAAATGAATGTAACAGCATAATAAATTCACTTTGGGAATGAATAGTCCTCTGCGATAAGGTGCAGCATCAGTAACTAGAAACAGGTTATATGCAACTAACATTACACAGATTGAAATAACAGGTGTCAATACTGCTGATTACTTGCCAATTGCAGTATGATTTTAAAAAGTAGAAGCAAATCTTGCTGAGTCTGAGTCTGTGACCTTACTACACACGTGACAATTTTATTTTAATTGTAGTTTAGCCCCCCCCCCTAACATTTAGTAAATAAGGTTTTTGATGAAATGATGCTTACAGTGTCCCGGACATTTGGATTATTGATAAAAAAAATCAAAGTTGTTTAGCTTATTGATGCCCCCCGTTGAGCGCTGTGCCATATACTTGATAAAAAAAATTATGCTTTATTTATATGGCAACCACATAAAATTAGTCCCAGGAATTTGAGTTTGTGTCCCAGAAGAGGTTTTACGCTATTGAATTCCTTCAAGTGATTCAACAAACTCAGACAAGAGGAATAAACAAAGTCTGCTCTACAATGTTGTTCATTGTAATACAAGTGCTGGGCTTATTCTCTCTGTAGAGTAATTCCCAACAAAATATCCAAATAGGGAGTAAAGAAATGAATCTTAACTCCTTGTTGGAAAGGAATGCCTGGAGCCTAAATCACTGTAAACCTCCTTAATCTTTCTGTTATGGAGCCTAAGCTGTACTTTCACTAATGTCTGTCTGTGTGAATCCAGCAAACCAATCAGAATGAAAAGTTGACCTGTGGACCATCAAATGAGAGAATCATCTCTTACAAGATTTTTGTGTTGTATAAGCCTTGTTTTTAATGATATAACACACCATTTAATTTAATTTCCTATTTTTATACTTGCAATGGGAGCATGGTAATTCTAGAGTAGAATATTAATGACCCAATCAACAAACTTGATTGTTTGAAGTGTACACAAATTTGCTGAGCCAGCATGAAAATTACACTTTAGTATATCACCCCAAGTAACAATGCATTGTGTTGTTTCAGACATTTGGGAGATAACTCACTAAAGCATGTTAGCCTTACACTGAGCTCAGCAAGCGTGGGCTCGATTTAAATCAAGGGAATTTTCTAGATCCCTTAACTTGATCTGGTCACTGAAGCAAATACAAGTTCATGTCTAGTATAAAACATTTTAACGACTATTTCCCTATGGAAATTAAGGGTCATATTTATAAAACATAAGTCTGATAAATGTATAGATCTGACATTCACCAAACTTTAACTGCAGGCAAATCTGTTTTAAATGAGTGAAATTGATTCACCGCCAGTGAATGTTTGGCGAAAGTCACATTTTACTGTTTTATAAATATGCCCATCGGGCCTGATTTATGAAAATCATGCTTGTGCATTCTGAGCCATTGAACCCCTGATATCTCTCCCAGATTTATCAAAACACAGTGCCATGAGTATGGGTGTGTATGTGAAATGCACATGCATATCTGACCTGGCACCATATCAAGGCTAATTTATTAAAGTCAAATACCTATCCAATTTAGGAAGGAATTAGGATGCTTCAACTTAGGTTGGAACATACCAGTATCAGCCTCTCACAGTAGCTGGTTGTAAAACTTTTTTTTTTTAGAACATTGAACATCATTTTTTAATATAATTTAATAGTTTCACAGCGGTTTTTCGAATTAAATACATTTTTAAAACACATTTTTCATTCCATTAAGTTACAAAATGAGTATTAGCATCCCACATTTAATAATATTTTACCAGAGGAATTGTTGTACTTATATAATAAAGTAACTTTTATTATCATCATTATTATTATTACTAATAATTTTCTTAAGTACTTTATGATCCCCTAAATATGATTTACTTGTAATAGTACATAGGTCAGTTATGCCACTTAAAAATGTACTCATATGCTCAGAAAGTATTATATTGAATTTATAATTTAAGACCTAACAGTAAAAATCCTATATTAAACATCTCTTATTAACATTCATAATGGCCTACACACCTGCACATGAAGACACGGCCAATTCTTATTGGTGGAGCTTACAGCCAGTTAGAAAAATTAATCTACTTCACAGCAACTGTACTTGGGTGTGCCCATGCTTGGTTTGCAATACACATGGGCAAGTTAGCATGCGACAAAGTTTAGTGTGTCTACTATAAATATGCATCATTACAAATGTGTACTGTTCAGTATGCGGGAATGGTGTGCAACAGGTACAAATATTCAGGAGTGAATGTACAGTTTTAGTTCACTGGTGGAGCAGGCCGCTGACATTACAATGAAGAGTGAAGTACACATTTCAGTCTTTCATTAATTTTAAGGGTACCGACTGATGCCATCTCAATTTTCTTAATAAGTTACTTAATTTTGAATGTAGGAAAATGAGGAATGTGTTTTGGAATAGCTTTAATTTGACTGCCGACTTTTATTTAATATTCTATTGCTTCTTTACCATGTAGCATTTCCCCCCCACTTTTTTAAAGTTATAAATCGCACATATGAAGGGATGCTCAACCACATAAAGGCAATCAGTGGCCAACCCTGATCGCACAGTAAACTCCTCCATAGTAAATCAAGGCCATTGCGTCCTTTATGCTTAACTATTCCTTACGGTCACTTTTTGGCTGCATTTTAATGATTTAAGAACGAATTATGACATCTTTGGGATTTTAAATGTTTTTTGAGTAATTTTAATGCTGTTCACTGATAAACAATGCAAAAAAACAGCGAATGTTAACAGATGCACAAAAGAATCTCAGTTATTGCAAGAACAAAATCAATTTTCTTGTGCATTTGATATGTATGGAAAACAAGGACATTTCCAGGGACATTTCTTAAAAACTCTGGGATCAGTTCTGAAAAACAGGGAAGGTTGGGAACCAAGTAATTAAAGCGGTATGTTGGCTACAATGGCCTCAACATTGCTGAGCAGACTTTAGAACAGCCATAAATGGCAGCAGCCAATCATGATCAGTTTTTAGCATCGTAGAATGGGCAGACTAATGAAGATGATTTCTGATTGGCTGCCAAGAGATACTGCACTGTTGCTGTTATTAATAAGAAAACATTTGTTAAAAGGATATATTCACAGTTCACAATTTTTCTTAAAAGGTTTAAACTATAATGACATGGTTAAATAAATAATTTATCCAAGGTAACATTGAAAATCTAATTAACTAAACGATGGCCATAAAACGCTGCTCTACAATATTGTACGGGTTCAGCTTGTAGTTAAACATAACAATCAACCTTTTCAGTCAGGGGTGAATGTGGTGATTATTAATAGTAATCCATGCAATATTACACATAACAAAAAATCACCAGTTAAAGAAGCAAATTTGTTGGGATTTAATGTGCAGCATAGTTTCAAGAATGAACACCCCCTTCCCTACTCTGCAAAATTAAATGATTTGGCGCATGCCTGTGCCAGAGTACTTTGCAGGCAATCAACAGATTTCATGTGTCACTATTACAATAACAAGTTTTGCTGTCCTTTGGAGACAAGTCAGTTAGTTTTGGCTGCAGCTAAAGCTAGATTTATATTCAAAAGCAACTGATTTATTTTCCAAAAGCAGACCAAAGTACTGTTGAAAATTGATACCAGTTTCTAAATCATATATACATTGGTTTCCAAAATAATTTTTCATAGGCTCTGTCCTGAACCTTCCTTCAAAACTAAAATAATAATAATGGTAAAACTCATGCATGGTTAAGCAGAAACTGGGTTTATAAGAAAAGATTAAATACATTTGTGTTACACCAGTAAAAAAATAAATAAATTAAGGGTTACCATTGAAAATGTTCTCTGCTCAAGGAAAACTACTGCATAGAGGATATTAGTGGTATGTTGGATCAAGCTACTGGCTTCCCTGGGGGCTGCCCAGAGCCTTAGTTTAACCTTAGTTTTAGTTTATCTTATTGTATGGTACTGAAAGAGTTAATTGATCTGTGGACAATTGCCAACTTCTAAATTGTCTGGCAGCCTATTAAATGGCATACCTTCAAGCTCATGGTGATTAAGCAATGTTCCCAATAACCCTTCCCACCAGCAAAAGTGTTGTTTGGGATTTGCAGAACAGCAATCCCACTAGAGGTGCCAGCTAAAGCAAATTGTTTTTTTTTTTAAATTTCAGCCATTTGTATTTCCAACATTTTCCAACTCCCAGTTTGCAAGAAATTATTTTCCTCACACATAGTTTGGTATTGGCAGTTAACAGAGTTTCACCTTATATATTTAGCTCAATTAACATTATTATTTTTTTAAATAAATGCTTTGCTGAGAGAACAATATGTATTCCTCCAGTAAAACAAAACCCAAGTATTTCCTTGTTATCCAAGTAATCACCCAGCCTTATAGAGCAGATATGTATAGCTTTCAGATTTTATTGACATAAGATAAGTTATGTTTTTATATAGTTATGTCAGCCACTTTCTGTGTAATGGTATGTTACCCTGTTTTTCAATATTTAAATTCTGTGCCCATCCTGCCCCATTAGCAGATTATCATTATTATTATTATACAGTATTTATATAGCACCTATATAAATACTTGTGCAGCGCTTTACAATATAAGGAAGACATTACCATCACAATACAATTCAAGACAAGATGATAAGGAGGGCCCTGCCCGTGAGGGCTTACAATCTAAAAGGGAGGGGCAAGTGATACATGAGGAGGTATCTGTGTGGGGATAAATTGTTTGAGAAAACAATAGTTCAGTGGTTAGGTTGAGGTGGGATAGGCAATAGAAGACTTGAAATACCTAGGCTCGATCCCACAATTGGCAGGCGTATGATCAAATGCCTTGACATTTGACCATGTGACCTATGTGGGTGGGATGGATGAGCCAATTTCAATTCAAAAATAGTTTTTTCAGCACAGAACACGACTAAATTCTTAAACATTTTATCACATGACTGCTCACCATGAAATCCTGGAGCAAAAAGGAATGGGATATCTTAACTCTCCAAAATCGGTCTGTTTACATGGCTTTGGATGAAAGTTTATTTCGGCAACTCAAACAATTGTATGTTATGTGAAACAGGTTTAGGCCAGTGTTTATTTTTTTGAAGATTTTTAAGATTTCTAATTGCTTCTGATTCTTAAACAAAATATATGCAGCACATGTTTAAAGAGTTTTGTGAATAGTACTACACCATTTCCCCCCAGAAATGTGCTATCTGTAGGTAAAAAAAATTATACATGATATCTGAATATTTATTTTTGTGCGCCACACCAAAGTATGGAAAGCCAAATATATTGTTACATCACAGAAGTACAAAGATAACAAGTATGACATGCCAACGTATTTTAGGAACTAAAAGGTTCCCACTTGATCAGGTCTAAATAAACTTTGAAATACATTGGCTACTTTATTCTAAAAAACATGGTTCAGCAGTTAGTAATGGGTGGATCTTTGTTGCAACAGCTAGACAATTAACACACTAATTCTTGCTTGATTAGCATCAATGGATTCCTTGGACAGCAACGATAACAAATAAGCAAATATTGGAGCACATAACACCAGACATTTCACTGGACAGCAAAATTACCCAACTCAGGTTCAATTATTTCAGACATGTCAGGTGATTAAACTCACTGGAGAAGGCAGTGGCCTTCTACATACTCAGATTGGCTAGTGGCCAGGCTACCAAAGAACACAATGGTTAGACACCAAAAATGCTGACACCAGCCAGAACATAAAACTACTAAAACTACTAAAAGAAACAGTACATGTGGAGAGAGCTGGCCCAGAGAATTGCTGAGAGTCGGACACAACTTACCAGATAACACAAAGTACGTATCACGTACCTGGTGGGGAGCCGAGTTGTGGGGAGGCCTCCTTTGCAGCACGAGTTCCACACCCCTGAATGTGGAGACAGGAGGCGGGGAAACTACGGGCAGCACCGGTGCCGGATGATGCAGGACACTGGGCCTGGGCAGGTCCTTGAGGCCCGTCTTCAGCGATGCAGGAAGCAGGTGCTGATGCGGCTGGAGCAGAGCGGAGTCGGGCAAGCCAGGGTCAGCAACAATCGGGCGGCAAGGTACAATAGGAGAAGGCAAAGGAGAATCCAGGGGCAAGCAGAAGTCGGAGGCAGGCGGCAATCAGGCAAGGTCAAGGAATCCGGTCGATAATAAGGCAACAGGCAAGATACAGGAATACACACCAAAGCTGAAAGACCACTCAGCAAAGATCCTGGGAGTTAGGCCAGCTTAAATAGGATCATTCCCAGACAGAGCAAGTCACTTCCTGTGCGCCATGCGCCGTTCGCGCATGCGCAGTAGCTGCCGTTCGCGCATGCGCAGTAGCTGCCGTTTGCGCATGCGCAGTAGCCACTGCTTCCGGCAAATGTGGTGAACAGGCCTATGCGCATGCGCGGTCGTGACTCTGCCGTTAGGCATGGTCTTACAGTACGTCTCAGGGTGCAGGGTTGTATTTCCCATAATGGCACTTATAGGTCAGTGCCTAATACTGCAAAGTTAAAGGTGGCAGCACCAAGTCTCAATTTGAACAAATTGTGTTAGTATATTCCGTATATTGTTTACTTTTTTGTGAAGAGGTTAAGGAGAAATGGTGAAAAGATTCTTTATAGTTCAGGAAACATCAAAACTACACTTGAAAAGTAGCTATGTATAAAAAGCAGAAAGCCTGTTGCCTACAATGGGACATTCTGCCAGTTGTTTCTACTAAAATAATTACATAACATAATGTCCAGAGCTTGAAACATCATGCGTCATTATTTAGGTGGGCATAGGGCAGCATGATGTCTAAATATGGTCTTGGATACAAGTAGCTCCTTTTCAGCCTAGTTCTCAACCTTTCATGGTCATATAGAAGGTAGGGAAGATCTCCAGGATTTATAACAGTAGTGAAAACTAGGCATGGAACTAAACCCCATATGACTCCACTGAAAGTAAATTTAAATTTGGTGCAAACATCCATTTATATGCAGGGAAATTAAAAATACAAAACTGCCAGCTTGTCAACATTTACATATTTTCTGATACATCACACATATTCTTTTTCTCATGAAATGCCGCATGATCTGCATTCCTAAAAATATTGCATTACATGGTATAATGCAGGTATAAAAAAAGTGGGTGATAATATAAAGACATAAATTACATTTTAGGTACATAGAGTGGTATTTATCAAAGAGAAGACAAGGAATTACACTAGAATTTGGTTCCAAAGAAATGCACACTTTATGGCCTAAACCCTGTGGACACCTGATCATCACATCAGTATGATCTTGTGTGATGTCCCTTTCCAAAACCATTGTCATTCATATAGAGTGCCCCACTCCACACCTTTGCAGCTTTAATAGCCTCTACTCGTCTTAATCTGAGTTTAAATTAACAAGATTGTATGTGTCTGTGGGAATTTGTGCCCATTTTGAAAAAAAAAAACGCATTTGTTAGGTCAGGTTGTTGGATGTTGGATGAGATGACCTGGCATGCAAATGGTATTCCATTTTATTCCAAATTTGTTTTTTAGGGGCGGGGTAGTGCTCTGTGCAGATCACTGCAAGTTCCTTCACACCAAACGTCCCAAACCATGTCTTGATGTACTCAGGCTTTGGGGTACATTCATGCTGGAACAGAAAAGGGCTTGTCTCAAAAGGTCCCACAAAATCTGTTCAACAAAAGAACAACATTTGTCTGAAATGTCTTTGTGTGTGGTAGGACTAACAGTGCCCTTCACTGTAAACACCTGAACTCAATAATTTGGTGAAATACATGGAGATATCCATGTACAGGGGTGGATTTGTCACAAGGCCACCAAGGCCCGGCCTCGGGGCAGCAGGGAGCAGAAGTGCGGCAGGGGTGTGGAATCTCCCGACGCCCGGGACATGAAGTTCCGGGTGTCAGGCAGTAAGTTGTTTTCTACATTTAGCCCTGCTTTGGGCCAGCAGGGTTAAATGTAGAGCTAGCTAGTCATCACTTGCACCACCAATTGTTTTTATTTTGCCGGCACCTGTCAGATTCTTCATTATGCGGCAGGAGGTAGCAAGTAGCCGAGCCGAATGCCGCTCGGAGGCATTCGGCTATTCACTCACATGAGAATAGGGGCGAATGGCAGCGAGTGAGCTGGATCGGCTGAGTCGAATTCCTTCTGCACTTCGGCTCAGCTGAACATGCAGAGCACATGGACAGTGCTGGATTTACTCTCCCTTTCCCTCAAGGCCAGGTTGCTCAATGCGCCCCCCTCCCCGCCAACCCCCTTTCCCCTTTCCCAAATGGAGAATTGCAACCAGATGGCGGGGGTGGCGGGGTTGGTTTAAATTTCTTTTATTGTTTCTTTTTACTTTTTTATCACTTTTTATTTTTTTAAATTGTTATTTATTTTTTAAATTTTTATTTATCTTACCATCTTTTACTTTTTTATTTTTAGAAATGTTTTTCTTATTATTTTTTTATCATTTTATTTGTTTTATGTTTTCTTTAATTTTTATTATGTTTTACTTTTTAATCACCCTTTATTTTTTATTTAAATTTTTATTTCTTATTTTTTTACTTATTTTTTAAAATTGTTATTTATTAATTTTTCTTTTTATCAGCCTTTGGCTGCTGTACGGGCTATTGTGAATAGCCCATACAGCAGCCCTTCAGTTCAGGTGGCCGACGCAAGCTGAAGGATCAGCCAAAGCGGCGGCTGGATCCTTCGGCTCTTTTGTGAATAACCCTCTAACTGATCAATGAAATTACCAGTGCTAAAATATAGAATATTGTTGCATCGGTTGTGGGATAACAAAGTTAATCAAATTATTTACATCGAGGAAAGATAAAACACTTTAGAAGATCAAAGATTAAGATCTACATGCTAAGAGCAAAAAATAACTGCAACACAAGAAAATCTCTTCTGACCTTACTTTTTTTATATTATGAGATATGCAAATTCTGCTTATGAAAGAAAGATTAAGATAATATTTCTGCTATGTTTTTTTTTCAATACTTGAAGGTCAGAAAATGTCAGATAACTATTACTGTAAGAATATGAACACCATACATCCCTGCCATAGCTGGACCTAAGGGTTCTACTACTAGAGTAAAAAAAAAGAATTTGGAGTAAGCCTGTAATATCCTCAAGTAAAAGACAAAGCCACGTACCTTAAGGTGCCACATCATTCCCCCTTGATTTTTGCTTTTTCTTGGAATGCCCGAGCCTCCAGGTATGAGAGGAATAAGCACACTACTCCCTGCCTCTAACAAAGCAGTACTTGGTGCATAAGCAAGTTATTGTCAGGCTAGTGTTGCTACCTGGTAAGCCGAGGCATTCAGTGCTTATGCAAAAACTGACTTGCAGAAGGTCATTATTAACAGTACATAAGATCTTAAAGGGCATAGGCAGCACTATGGGTTGGGTAGTTCTTAGAATAGTAGTATAATGTGGAATCTTATGGTGTCTGCTTAGTGCAGTCTTAAGGTGCCCACACACCTTGCCATAATAATGGGAAATACCGCGATGGTATGATTATCGCAAGGTGTGTGGAAGGTGTGTGACCTCTCCTACTGTAAGGTCGCACGACTTTTATCTTATGAACATGTTCGAAAACCCGCCGAGAATCGTACGATTGTCGGCGGGTGTGTGACATGTTCGCAAGATAAAATCAGCACGGGCCGGTGTGCGCAAGCGCACACTGCCCGTTTAGCATTGCGGTCATCGGAAGCCCGCCCCTCAGCGGGGCGGGCTTGCGATCATCGCAAATACGATCTACCTGTCCAAAGATAGGCAGATCGTACGTTTTTTAAATTACCTTACAGCCATCACCAGACAAAAGTCTGGCGATAAAGAAGAAGATGTTTACTTTAAGCTGGACTCAAGGAAAACAGCAAAACACCTGCCAAATAGATTTTGTTTCCATTCATCCAGTCCTGAGATTTACACAACTCTCCTACACAGCACAGCTCTGCTTAGTAAGGTAGGGGACCTGATTTTCTCTGCTGCAGTTCAAGTCTCCTCCCAGCCCCCAACCTGTGAATGGGCAGTGAAAAGAGAAGCAGCACACAGATGTCTGTCAAAGATATGTCACTTTGCTCTCTCCTCCTATTAGTATATCCCTTGTTGGCACATAAGCACTGCAGTATGACTTAGTGACATTAAACCCTCAGATTTTTTAACATAAAACAATACTGTAATGTGTGCCTTACTGTAATCCATGGTTGTTTCCCTTCTCTTTGCTGCTCTTCCTTTTAAATCCTCATGTCTTCTCATGCTTGGGGAGAACTTCCCTTTGCAGCTAAGTGCCTCTTCCTGTAGTGCTGGCTCAGGTTGAAAACCAACACACAGACACCATGTATCCATTTCAGAGACAAGGCAGTCTGCTGCAAAACAGAAGTTCTGCCCAGCATGAGAACAGATACAGATTTAAAAGGAAGAGCAGCAAAGAGAAGGGAAACAACCATGGATTACAGTAAGGCACACATTACAGTATTGGTTTATGTTAAAAAATCTGAGGGTTTAATGTCACTTTAATGGCTCCTTGAACTGCTTTTCCCTCTCTGAGTCTGAGCTCTGTTGTATGGTGGATTGCAAGAGGTTAATATTGAGTCAAGTTCAGGGACTTGCAGTAGATGCATGTAAAAAAATAAAGTTTAGCTTTAACAGGGAAGTTGTGTTCACTTCAATCATCCAATCATGTGCAAAGTTTTTATAAATTTCCCCTGTACATGACTGGGTATCAAAAGTGAACATAACTTTCATCTGCTGGTGAACATTCTTCACTCCTTTAGTAAATACACCACATTAACAATCTCTATACTGAGCCAGGGAAACAAATATGAAAGCAATGCAATCTACATGAGCTTCAGATGCTAAACTTCAATCTTGAATTTCTATTCCTTTGTCTCTACATTATAATGCCGAAATCAGTGTAAATCAGTAAAATGTAGAAACCACTGTTACAACTTGAATTTCCAATGCAGATAATAGTATGAACCGAGATCAACCGTACAACCAGTACTGCAAGTTACCAGTACTAACCACTGAGCCATTCTGCTGCCTATACGGAGAGAGGTTACAGGGTAAAGAGCTAGAATCAAACAGATTGCCTGTATAATCTATTCATTCATTTTTATGAATTGTATTTTCTATGCAGCTCTCCTGATTTGGCTTGTTGGTTCTAAATATCATTAAACGCTGCTGGCACAAGCTTAGAGAGTTGGTATATTATTTTACATTTTGCTGGAGAGCTTTGCCAGCAGCATTTACATATCACACTTTAGGATCTTCTTACAATCGTGAAAGCGTGCCTTCTTAAGTATGCAGTGTTCCCAGTCTCTGTTGGTGTTACCTTTGCAGTAATGACTGTGCCCCATTTTCCCGTGCATAATGCAAAAAAACAATGAGATGCCTTCCTCCTAGAAATGGTAATGATGCACAGATCTTAAAAGTCCAGCGTCCTAGATACTGAACAAGCAATTTGCAATTATAAAACCGAAAAACTGAAGCATGTCTATCCATGTATTTCTAATCTAAAAGCTTGTTTGTTTATAGGCCATACACATAGCAGCATACATTTACTGCTTTTCTGGAGCTTTAAAACTAGGTGTCAACTCTGGCTATAAATGTAGGCAGTATGCATTGTTACAAATATAATCCAATGAAATAAATTATAACAGGAAAATAAAAAAACACAGGGAGGCTTGTTTAGTTAGTTTAGGAAATTTAACACAATACATGGTTAAAATAATATACAA
>NW_017306516.1:741727-747382 GCF_000935625.1 Nanorana parkeri | reverse complement strand
TATATCTGAAACCATTTTAGATATATATTTTGGATACAGGAAGGGAAGCTATATTTTTTTTATTTTCCACCTATGGTTAATTTTTTTCCTTTACTTTCTGTCCTGTAGACACAGCAGGAAGTTACAGCAAATGTCTTAGGGAAATTTCAGATTGTCTCTCACTTTCAGTCCTAGTGGCAGTGGGCACCAGGACAAACAGAATAAATCTTCCAGGGACAAAATCAGCTATCAGCTATGTACATGGCAGAGGCTCTAACCCCTTATCACCCTTCACAAAACTGGAAAAAATGGCTTTAGATACACTTTATGTTAGACCCACAATCTGCGCGGTAAATCTTTGCCATTGCAGTCAATTACGCTGTTAATGTCATTGGATGTTCTTCCTATAGCTTTAGTTCCTTTGGCCATAATGATGCAGATTTCATTGTGCATTTTGTGGACAGTTTCACATGCATTTAACAGCATTTCTGTAACATCTGCATTGCTCCTGCTCTTTTTAAAAATTTTTTGGAAGAAGGTGCAATTTTCCTTATAAACTGGATTGTACTCAGCAGGAGAAAATTCCTCATCTTGATAAATGTAGCCCTACATATTTTGTTTCATTGTAGCACTTAATTTACCTCTAAAAATAGTGACTGTGTAGATGATGTGCAATTAATCTGAAAAGGATGATAATAACAACGTTTCCTATCATAACCTCAAAAATACTGGCAGTGTATTTCTCTGACGTGAACTGAAGTCAAAAGCCTGCTCTTTCAATAAAACGACAAGCTAAATAGGTATAAAAATATAACGATAATAATGAAATGTAAATGATAAACAACTACTGATACATGTAAGTATTTTATTGAAACTTGACAGGTTACAAAGCATACAATGTAATTAGTTCTATGACTAAAGTAGAGTGCAATAAACTCCTAGAAACTTGAAATGCAGCTTTTGGATGCCATTAGGTTTTAACTTTCTATAAAGCTCTATTTCCCTCTACATCACAAAAAAGATGCAATGAAAACAGTTTGGTCACTGTGGGTTTCCATGCAGCTATCTATCTGCACAAAATTCTAAAATCTCCCATTAAGATCCTTGCTCAGGCACTTTTTGTTATGTGGTGAGAACGGTCTCAAGTGTGCACCACTGTTGTCATCCTAAACATCCTAAACACGAATGAAGATGAAGCCCACAGGTCAGAAATGTTAAGTAAACAACCTTCATTTACTTAAATGACATTCTACTAATGATGTTTCGGGGGGAGTGCATGGGGACCCCTCTATCAAATTGACCATGCCATTTAATTGAATCAAGGTTGTTCACTTAACATTTTTGGTGTGTTGGCTTAATTTTCAATCATGTTTGGATCTGTGGTATCTTCACCAACGTGCACCCACAGTGCATTTTATTTGCCTCGTTGTTTGCGCAGAAGGCTTTACCTTGTCACCATGTCACATGTGCCCCTGTTGGACAATAAGCGGCCATATTTACACAAATTACATGGCTGTATATTGTCTACAGTTGTACCTATCTCCTGACACAACTGTAGACAATATACAGCCATGTAATGTTTTACATTGCTGCCAAAAACATTGATTTGCAGCCGATGCTGGAGTAAGCGCATGTAGACAAGAAGTGGCTGAAAAAACCTAGGGGAGGATCATTAGTACTGAGATGCAAAAAAAGTAAAAACGGTATTTAAGAAAATAAAATGTCAATTATTTATGGTACACTTTGCGTTACTAAATAAATGTCATCCAGTTAGGGTTTAGATCCACTTAAAGGCCACTGCAGTGCTTGCACAGAAGTGTGTATAATATCAGTGAATGATAGGAAATTGAAACTGGTACGTTGCTGATTGCCATGGGAAACCGTTCAATTTTCTTTGTGCTTAGTGTAATAAAAAAAAAAGAGCCCCGCAGGTCCCAAAAAAGATAGTAGCAATGAATTTGATGAAAGCCAGAAAAGAAATAAAATGTATATTAAAAAAATTCATTATTTTATCAGGCTGGTAAAAATGCATTCTCTTTGGATGTACTACATAAAGTTGCGAGAAAAAGGCTTTATAATTAAAACTGAATTTTAAAGGCAATAAAAAATATAATTGTAGCTTGGATCTTGTCAAATGGAAACCTTTTAAAACCTGAAATGAAAGACAAGTACTCTAAACATACTTGAATACAAAATATTTTAAACATATTATTTTCCTCCTTTTATTATCAGTTAAATGAAGTGAACTACTTTTTCAATGATCGAAGTATGTTTTCTTTTCTTTAACAATGCAGTTTCATTGTGTTTTCTGTGCAGGTGGGGGTCATTGTAACATTTCCTTACTTACCGAAGTTGCTTCTCATATGTTTCATAAGTTTAAAACAATTAATTTGTCATGGTTTTCCAGTGTTGTGGTTTCTGGTAGTCCCTAGGTATGTATTGGAGTTGCTGGGTTGATTACCATTGGTCACATGATATTACTACCATATGTGTCACAGGTGGGTGAATTGAAGTGTATTAAGATAATTGGCCATACAAAACACATTTTTCCTTCCTGTCTCTGACACCCCCACATCTAGAGGTGACTGATGATTCTGTTAAGAAGTTAAATGCAATGTAGATGTAAAATCAAGAATGTTATGTATATACTGATACCATAATTAATAGACTGCTTTCCTGCCCTTTCTAGCTCTAAGCTGCAATGAAAATGACGGAGACCACATGGACAGAGACCAACAGTACACCCCCAACCAGAAAACCAAACGCATGAGGACCTCTTTCAAACACCATCAGTTGCGGACGATGAAATCCTACTTTGCTATTAACCATAATCCAGATGCCAAGGACTTAAAGCAACTAGCTCAGAAGACCGGTTTAACCAAAAGAGTTTTACAGGTAAATAAATACTAAATCTCATAGCATTCCAATTTTTCCAGATATAAATAAAAATGAAATAGATGTGAGAAGAAAAGTATGCTGTCACTTTCTCAAATTGTTATACATTCATGCAAATACCTAATCATATTGGATAGATGTCCATTACAAAGCTATTCTGTAATTTAGAAATACATTTAAAATATAATCTATTCTCCACTAAAATGTACTAGTTCTAAAAGTTTTTTGTGATTTTATTAATGTCTAAAGAAATACATTATTTTTTATTATACTACATATTTATGTTATAAAAGTACATATTTTGTTACTGTATGCTTGTACGGGCTTTTGAAATATTTCAACATACATTTTTGTAATTTAATATTGCCCGGGCGAGTCAACAACACAGCTGTGTTGCTGGAATGCTGTAATTGTGTTTAGGACCATTAAAATAGCCTCCTTTATGTAAGACTGCATTCTGTAGACATACTGGCATAATTATAATTGCCCCATGGCAACAAATAACATTTAAAAGTGTCCATTTAGACAATAAATGATATTACAAGAGCCTCTGTATGCATAAGAGAGTAAGAAAGCTAATACATACTAATTAGAAAGTTGATGGTTTAATTTCCTTGCTTTACAGTATCAAATTTCTAAGAAAAGTGGAACTGCCCTTTAAGGTATTTTAACTTATTTATCAACACTGACAAGCACATGTCCCTTTGGAATATTAGAGTCATGTTAAAAAAAAGAATACTTTTAACAGTATTTTATTAAAATACAAATTCAATAAAATAATAAAAAAACATTTCTATTCACCTGAGGATACGAGACCAGCACATCAGATGTATGTGCTGGTATCTTGAAGCAAGAGGGTCACTAGGACTCCTGCTATATTTATACCAGTCATTATACCCTAAAAATTTGGCCTCAAATAATGGACCCCCCTCCCAAAACAGTCTAATGGAAACAAGGCAAAGTTTAAAGCTAAAAAAAACCTGGCCTTCTGAAAAATATTATTTCTCTTAATTTCTTAATAAATATGTGTATCTATAGTAAAAAAATGAATACAGAAACTCTTTGTTTTTCCTTCCCGAGAATCCCTTTTCATTAAATAACCTAATTCACATATTCACTTGTTTTCTCAACCAGATTATTTGTAACAACTAAAGCATGGGATTCTGGGAAATTCAAGCTCTGTCACTGTTAATTAATTAGGCAGCTATAGGGATAGCAGCCCTTATGACTGGTGTGCCAGGTTTCTGACAGAAGGGAGAAAGAGCACACTTTTGTTCATAATCTAAAGCGCATGTCATCAAAGAAAAAAAACATATGCAGTACCTCTCTGCAATGCATAGCCATTTCCCATTGTTTTTACACGTAAGAACCCTGCAAGTACTTAAAAACACATGCCAGAATAGCACTCAGCTCTTAATTTCCTGTTGTGTCTGACAACACACAGCATTTTTGTAGATTTAGTAGAGTCAGCCCTGCTTAGTTTTATTTTGCTAAGCTACTCAATCCATCCCACTGTCTTCATCTCCAAAGCACAGGTGCTGATTGCCTTGTAGTCCCAAGATAAGAAATGGGAGGATTAAACAGACCCATTGAGACAGCACAGGAAGTGTGCAGAGGACACAGGACAGCTCTGACTTTCTTATAAAACTTATGCAGCAAAATACTTTCAATGGTATATTTAATAGACTAAAATGGAGCAAATACAAGAAGTTAATTGTTTGGCTTTACATATTCTTTAATATTCTTTACATATTCTTTAATTTATAAAATAAAAAATGTAAAAGAAAGGAAAAAGAGAGAATTGGTAGATCCGAACCTGGCTGGAAGCTGGAATGTTGTAGCCAATCAGTGAACTGCAGGTGAAACGTTTTAATATTTGCTCATCTCTAAAATTATATTCATATTGCTTCACATATAGTCCCTCATCCAATAAACTTCAAAGTCCCGAAAAAGTCTTGAGATGTTTATGTCTGATTCAAGAGGGTTCTAGCATGCACCAATATGAAGCAAAGTCATGTGAGTTTCTCTACTAATATAGTTTGTATGCAAACATTTTCTCATAAAAACCTGGTGCATGTTTGCACGCGGCAATGCCAGAAAGTGCACAAAATCAAGCAATAACAGTAGGGAGAGCATTCCTGGAGGGTGATTGCTGGTCTCTGATGCAACTAAGCCAGTTATCAGGAGCCATAGCAGGAGTATCTTACACTCCCTAACAAAAGAAGCTAAATAATATAAAATAGAATTAAAAAAAGCATAAATACTTTCAATTACATTTAATAAAAATTTATCAAAAAGACAAATTACATGTCTGCGCTGCATAAATCATATAGTTCAGCCTAAACTTCATCAAATATAACGTCCTCAAAATACGTTTTAAGAAGTTGTACTTATATGAAGGAGAATTTTTATTGCAAAATTAATCTAATAGTGAGCCTAAGCCTAAACTCTTTCTAAACTAGCATAAAAAGTTGAGTCTTGCTTGTCAGCATCTAAATATCACCAGCTTTCAGGAGGAGAAACTGAGATTCTCCTCCTGAAAACTTGAGCAAAATGAGCTTGCAATTATTTTGCGCCTGCAAAACAATTGTCTTATGACATTACTGAGGTGCTAAAAATATAGTGAATAGGTTTAAAATTAGGGATGTTCAGATACCAGTATCTGTATCGGTGCCGATACTTGGCATTTTCATGAGAACTACCAAGGTTGCAGCTGCGACTGGGCCCTGGCGCTCCACTACTGTCCTGAAATAATTAGTCTGTATTCTTATAGAAAAACAG